>NW_024424119.1:44660734-44887343 GCF_017311325.1 Ursus maritimus
TTTTTTTTTTTTTTTAACTACTCTATCTCCAGGACCTAAAACTATGCACAGGCACTCAGATATTGATTGGATGGAAGAATAACTTGGCTGTTAAATATCAAGAAAATAAAAAAAGAAAATAAAACAAAATATCAGGGAAAAAACTTAATTAAAATTTCACAACATTATAAAATTTGGGCCTAAAAGAATGAAAGAATTTGTTTCCAAGCCATTAAAGAGAGTTTTAATCAATAAATCATCATTTTATGAGCATCTGCTCTAGTTTTTCCAAAATTATTACTCCTCCCCCCCAAATTTTAGCTTCTCCATATAATTCCTAATAAGTGGTATAGTAAGTTGAATGGTGCCCCCTTCCCCAATAAAAGGTATCTCCAACCAGAATCAGTGATAGTGGACTTATTTGGACATAGTGCTTTTGCAGATGTGATCAGCTTAAGGATCTGGGGATGACATTATGCTAGGCTAAAATCCAATGGCAAGTGTCCTAGTAAGAGAAGACAGAGGGTAGCTTGAGACATGGAGACACAGGCAGCGGAAAGAAAGCCACATGAGGACAGAGGCAGAGATTAGAGTGAATGTGTCTATAAGCCAAGGAATGCCAAGGTTTGCTAGCAGCCACCGAAAGCTAGGAAAGAGGCATGGAATGGGTTCTCCCCCAGAGCTTCTAGAGAAACCAACCCTGCTGCCATCTTGATTTCAGACTTCTGCCCTCTGGAATTGTGAAAGTATACATTCCTGTCATTTCAGGCCACTGAGGTTTTGGTAATTTGTTATGGCAGCCTTAGGCAACTAATACAAATGTTTCATAATCAAATGAGTTGTGGGAAAGTCCTGCATAATCTCAGAGAGTCACCATCAATCTAGATCAACATGTTAGTAGACTAGTAAATCTTGCAGTGGTTTCTAATGTTTTGGTGGTAACCAATATTTTTAAAGTCTGAAAATAACTATAATTTGGAAAAGTGCAGATTCGTAGTTTTATATATATTTCCAAGGTTGGGAACCTATCAAGCCCAACCAGAACCTAGATTAAGAATCCTCATCTGGGAGCACCTGGGTGGCTCAGTCTGTTAAGTGTCTGCCTTCAGCTCAGGTCATGATCTCAGGGTCCTGAGTTCAAGCCCCGCATTGGGTTCCGCATTCAGCAGGGAGTCCCCTTTTCCCTTTCCCTTTGCCCCTTCCCCCTGCTCATGTGCTTTCTCTCTCAAATGAATAAATAAAATAAAAATAAAATAAAATAAAATAAAAAAAAGAATGCTTGTCTAAATCCCATCTCATTCTCACCTTCAGTGATGCATGGTTTGAGTCCAGAAAAATGGGAGGAGTTTAGATAAACAGGAAGGAGATTTGGCATTGGGCAAGAGTAACCAAAACACTGAGTTATGTAAAGAGCAAGTATTTGGAAGACTTTGAGTGGTATACCAAAAAGCTGTGTTCTTTGTCTTTTAGTTACCAGGGACCCATCAAAACTTGTATCTAGAGGAACTACAACAGGTACCTTGTATGTGTCTGAAAGAACATTAGAAATTACATTTTAGGGAGCTCAGTTTGGCCCCATGAACAGCATATATTATCTTTCCCAACAAAATTCTAACTCATGAACAGTTTGATCTTAACTGGGACATGTACCGCACTGATACTCCAGCAGCAAAGACATCCAGGGGAGTGTACTGGGGGACATATGGAACGTTATAAATTGCAGTCTTTCTGTGCAATTCCAAATATGCCATTATATATTTTCCAGTTGTTTCTTCCACAGCAGAGTTAGTTTCTCCCATATGTGCTGCTGCATATAACAACCACCTAATGAAAGGGCCTCTATAGCAAACATTATTAGATCTTTAAAAAAAAAAAAAAAGAGGAAAAATGAGTTGGAATTGTTTGTGAAAAAGGACCAGTCTCTCTCTGACTAGTGGTCAATTCTTCAGGGTTTCTTTCTCCTCTTTACAAAATTAAAGTATGACAGCTAAGAACCTCTGTAGATAGAAAAAGAGAGACAGAGAGAGAGTGCATTTGGCCCAGAAAAGCAGGTATCATGGAACATTCCAGCAGACTCTGTAGTGTGAAGGAGATAATAATCAGAAACGGCATGAAACTGAGGGAAATAGAACCCAGGCTCTTAAAGTTACTTATGGTATAATCTTGGCGAGGGCCCAGATATCTGGGCCTCACTTTCCTGATATTTAAAATGGAAAGAATACCCGCCTTGCAGTGCTGTTTTGAGAGTTAAATGATGCAATACATATAAATCTTTTGGCATAGATTGTGCAGAAGATATTGTCTTTTCATCTATGTAGAGGTTGGGGATAGAAAGAAAATTAGAAAAAGACACACTAAATGCAACTCTCTCGATGTTTGGTCTGTCCTTTATGGAGTCTGTCCTTATAGGGAGTCATATATCCCTGTGCTCAGGGGACTTCTCATATTTTCAGTACCCACAAGGCTTCACCAATAACACATACACCAAACTGGAAGCAAACACGATAGAATTCAAAGTCCTAAAGTCATGAGTTTGTCATAAAAGTTTAAGCAGGTCATTTGCTGTATCTGAGCTCTGGTTTCCCTATCTAAGGAAGAGGCAGCATAGCTACCCTAGCGCATCCTTTGAGCTAAAATCTTTTAATCATATTTAAGCTCATCATGAGTCATCCCTCCTCTTAGTTCTTAGAATTAAAAGTATGTAGTCGTTCATAACAACTTTTTTTGAAGTATATTTTCAGTTCTCTTTGCTCACATGTGGATTATCTTCCCAGCTACTAGAGTAGTGATCGATTCCATTTTGAACACCTACTGTGTGTTCAATGGGGCATGTGATTTAATTCTAATAGTGACTTGATGAAGGAGGTGAAATTATCATCCTTAAATTTCAAATAAGGAAACTGAGGCTTGATGACCAGAAATGGCTTTCTGAAGGTTTTATAGATAACAAATCAGAGCCCAGAACCATTTGTCTGACTTAGAAGCTTTCACTCTTTAGGTCTCTTTGACCCATGAAAGCACACAGTATACCTCATCTGTATACCCTTAAATAGGTAGATCATGTCACCAAAGGAGAGGTGGAAGGCACAAATGTCAATAAATAGCCTGATCCTGTGATTTATCACTGTACAGTGGTGGAAATTGTTTTAAGAGTAGCTATCAAAAGACTTGAGTTTGAGTTCTGTCTCTGACCTTGAATAAATGACTCATCTACCCCAAGCCTCTGTAAAATGAAGGTAGAACCACCACAAAAACCTGTAGTATCCTTGTCTGTAAAATAGGGATAATGACAGGGTCTACCTTACAGGCTTGTCCTGAGGGTCATAGGAGATTATTGATAAAAAATGGTGGCAGTGTCCCTGGAGAGTGGAGAGTACTCAAAAGATAAGTCCCAGCTATTCTTACGTGCAATTGTGAATCATAGTCTGAAACTTCCAAGCCAGGAGAGTCTAGGGGTTTATGTCTTTTGATGTGTTTCGAGGCACTGGCAATGTCTGTGTTGTCCAGAGATTTTTAACAGGGAAAGAAGGACCATCAATCTAAGCCTGAAGAAATTGAGCTTGTAGCAAAAGGCACAAATGCTGCTATCATCAGAGCTGGAGCTAACTCAGTAACGTGTTGCTAGAGCAGAGGAAGCCCAGCCATGTGGGGGAGTGTGTATCACTCAGGGGTGTTGATCATGGAGGACTATATGGTGGGTGAACCAATCACATGGAATCAGAATACATTGGCTCAGATTTGTTTCTGGTGCTAACCAGTTGCCTGACCTTGGGCAAGTCACTTCATCTCTTTGAGCCTTGTTCTTCTCATCAGTAAAATATAGGGATTCTTACTAATTTCATAGAACTTTTGTAGGGCTAAATGAGAAGATAATGCAGAGCATGGCATATATTACTAATATATGTAACTTGTGACCCATTTCTGAAAAGTCAGGCAGTAGGCTTATAGAAAAATAGAATTTTCAATTTGAGCAGCACTTAATGTTATTGAAGATTTCTTCATAGCTTTCATTCATTCCTGTTTGCTCAGTTATTTCTTCAACAAACACAAAATGCTCATTCTGTAAAAAGCATAGGGGAAGGGGAAACCAGAGAACAGAGGATTTACAATTTCCTTTTCTACCTGTTTTTCATTCTTTCCCAAGGGAATAGAAATCCTTCAGATTGCAAGAGACGTAGAGGGCCATATTTAATAGCTGGATAGAATTACTGTGTATTAAACTGTTATGTTCCTTTTCCAGGCTCTTATCTTGTGCCCTCCCAAATCTGTACTATTGGTGTAATTAAAAAGGACAGAGAAGACCTTGGGGAGGTTCAGACAGGCAGGTTGTGCCTGCTTTTAGCAAGACCACATAAGTGGACTGACCATAGCATAGCGTTCTATACCAGGAAGCTAGTCCTTCAAGGTAAGATTTCAAGATCCAGCAACTGGCTTACAGTGAGGTGGAACCCTGTGAGCTTCAACCTAGTTCTACAGAAGCCCCATATTGGGTTCAATATGACATGGATGCTTGCTCTAAAAAAAATAATAATCTCTTTCTCATTTGATTTTTGTCTTTCCGTGTATAACTCTCTTGGAACCAAAACTAATTGGCAACAAAAGATCAAGTATTTCTGTATCCCTAATCCAATTAAGGATCAGTTGGGGGAAGGGTGGCATTTGACAATGTGTGATGACATTTTGGTTATCACAACTGAAGGGGGAGGGGTGCCACAGACCTCTAGTAGAGACCAGGGATCTTGCTAAACTGTGTATACTGCATAGGACAGGCCCCCCCAAATAGAGAATCATATAGGTCAAAACAATAATGCTATTAACTAACATTGGAATCTTACTAAGAGGTATTATGGGCCCTACTTAGCAGGCATTTATAGTTTAGACCAGTATAGATTCTCAGAGTTTGGTCTCCAAAACAACAGCCTTGGCATCCACAGGGAACTCATTAGAAGTGTAAATTCTCAGTCCCCATACCAAACCTGCTGAATCAGAAACTCTAGGAGATAGCCCAGAAATCTGTTTTAAAAAACCTTCCATGTGAATCTGATGCTTACTTAAATGTAAGAACCACTGATTTAGGCTCTGTAAGAGATGTGGAAACACACACACACACACACACACACACACACACACACACACACAATTGCTTCAAAAGTAGGTGAGATAAGCACCCAGTAAGAAACATAGAGAAAGAGGAGTCATTGATGTTTTAAAGAGAGTGTGGCTTTTGAGCAGAACTTTGGAAATGGATACTGTGTTACCCAGTTGTAATGAGATGATGAAAAATTGCATAGACAGAGATAAGAGATGGAAGACTACAGGCGAGTCTCAAGGAATGGTAAGTTTTAAGGAATGAATATATCAAGAGGAGTAGTGACAGTGCAACAGGAAACACTGAGGTCAGACAGGCTACGCATTTAAGAAGTTTTGAGTAACTAACTTAACTGATCCGAGTTAGTTTTAGGACTATCAATTTAACAATAAAAAAAAATACTCTTACAAGTCAAGAAAGTGGTAATAGTGGCCAACAAAAATGGTGTGCAATAGGAAGTAAGTATGAAGGTAAAGCTTTTATGGAATAGATATAATAATATCCAACATTTCTTTTCAAGTTTTTGAACCAACCACTATACCCAGATTTTATACTTGGGGAAAGAGACATTTCTACTCAAGAAGTCAAGATACACATGGACACACTCATACAACTACTGGAGAAAACAGAACCAACTTTCACAGACCAAAGAGCCGTAAAGGGGGATCTCAAGCATCAGTGCTCTTAAGGAGTCAGAACTCAGTCTCAAAGCAATAGTATGTAGCCATAAATCCAAGAATCAGGAAGAAGAAAGCAAGGAGAAGTGGGCCAATGTAAATGAGAATCTAGCAACAGGCCCTGTGGATTAGATGCCTGCATCAATGTGCAGGATAGGTCCTTGCCCTAATCCCATTTCTTCCCATTTAAAATCCATAGTCCACTACTAAGAGAGTGATCATTGGTTCAAATTTCTCCTATGGCATAGAGAAGAGAATTCCATTTTATGAGAGTTAAATCATAAGAAGAGTTGTTTTTAAATCAAACTCAAATCTCCTAGCTAAGTTGTCTGAGTGTATTCTATATCTGCCATCTGGATCTATATGGAACAAGCTTCTTTTCCTATGTACCAGCCTTTGATTATTTAAGGTTGTCTTTCAAGTTTCCCTGGTTTTTCTACACCAACAGAATATCCAACTTCTTTAAATATTCCTCATATTTCAAAACATTTTATAGTCCTCATCACTTGGGTTGCTTTCCTTTGGATGTGCTTCAATTCAATTAGGTGACTTTAAAATCAGGCTCCCAGAACTGAACCCAATATCCCAGATAAAATCTTGCCAGTATGGAAAATGCTGCAATTACAGGCCCTATTATCCTGACACTATATTTCTATTAATGAGCCCAGGCCAGATATTTGGATAGTGACCAGTGATCTTTATTACTCAAACCAGGGTAGCATTTCCTCAAAGGCAATTGGAAATCTTCAGAAATGTTGGAGACCTTTCCTGAGGCTGCATAATTATATTTTTTAAATGCTTTCAATTTCCCATGACAAGTTTGGAGTGTCTAAAGATGGCAAAGTGAAGGAGATAAATAGATTATTGATCAGACAGGCTTGTAATTCCTTAGTGAATTGGATTTAGTTTCTTCATTGAGATCAGGTCAACGCCATAAATCTCGTAGAAAATCAATGCAACAGAGAGTGCTATGAACTGGGCTTGAAGACATTTCCCTGGCTGCTTCAGGACAGGGAGGTTGGTACCTGCTCCAAAAATAGAGAAGGTAAAGGACTGGAAAATGATTCTGTGAGGGGTTCAAATACTGGGTATGTGAGTGAAGTGCTTGTATGGAGTCAAGAGATTTGGGAACTCTTGACTTGGCCAGTGTTCTATATGTGACCTTGGGCAAACCACTTCACTGTGATCATCCTGTATGTTACATTGACAAAGTTAGACCTTACAGACAGTTCTCTGTGCCTTTTCTCCTCATCTTTGTGGGGAAGAGCCAGGCAACTACTAAAAAAAAATTCCAAAATGTGGTCACTCGACACAATGAAAGTTTAGTTCTCATTTACACAAATATTCGCATGTAGTGTCTGTATCAGGAAGCTCAACTCCAAGCAGGTCCTCAGTGATTCAACCTGCCTTCACTAGCATGATACCTACAGAAGGTAAGATAAAAACAGGGCATGAAAGTCTGGGTAGGAACAATTGTGAAGTCTTTTGAAAATGTATCCTGGCTTTTGCAGTGAGCCCATCTATCTCCATATTCATAAAGAACCAAAAAATGCTAGAAAGAGGATATTGGCATATAAACAATTTCAATTGTCTTGCCCGAAACTCCAACCCACTCTCCAATGAAACCTATTCAAAAGCCTGATAAAATTGGGCCACCAGAAGGAAAAGTTGAAATTTAGAGAGAAAAATGGTAGTGAGGGTGTTTGAACAGATGCACTGCAGATAATTGCATTTTAAAATTGTCTTTTTGGTAATTCCTTGTTGAGATGCTCCATTTGTTTTGCCATATTTATCCACTTTATTTATTTTGCATGGGAAAAATGCATAACTGTTTAAAGACTTTGAGAAAAGTTATCGTTCTGAGCCTGACGTAGTCACAAAAGGCATTGGGAAAGGACACAAAGTAAATTGAACTTGAGACTATGAGAAAGTGAGAAGAAAATAGGGGATCAAGGTAGAGAAGGATGGAGATGGGTTGAGTAACACCCAACCTGGTGA
Organism: Ursus maritimus; assembly: GCF_017311325.1. Lineage (NCBI taxonomy): Eukaryota > Metazoa > Chordata > Mammalia > Carnivora > Ursidae > Ursus > Ursus maritimus. The sequence continues at coordinate 44,668,478 of NW_024424119.1, forward strand.
CCACATAACTTCTCAAGACATCATGAACTGTATTGTCTAGGATCTATACTATTTTTTTTAAGATTTTTTATTTATTTTTTTGACAGAGACAGCCAGCGAGAGAGGGAACACAAGCAGGGGGAGTGGGAGAGGAAGAAGCAGGCTCCCAGCAGAGGGATCCCAGAATTCCAGGATCACACCCTGAGCCGAAGGCAGACGCTTAAAGACTGCACCACCCAGGCGCCCCAGGATCTATAATATTTACAACAACATGACCCACTTTTAAAAGCATACACCGACATTCCATTGGAAATAACACAATATGAGTTTTTTTATTACTCACATAATGTCCCGCTATGACTGCTCCCGGTTAGTGGGATTGCATTAATTTTCTGTTGGTGCTGTAACAAATTATCACAAACTTGGTGTCTTCAAACAACACACATATGTTAGCTTACAGTTCTGGAGGTTAGAGGTCTAAAATGAGTCAACAAGGCTGCATTCCTTCTAGGGACTCTTGGGGAGAATGTGTTTCCCCGACTTTGCTAGTTTCCAGAGGCTGTCTGTGTTCCTTGGCTCATGAACCTACATCCCTCACTCCAGTCTCTGTTTCTTTTGTCATATCTTCTTCTACTTCAGCCTTCCTCCTTCTATAAGGACCCTTCTGATTACAGTGGACTCACTCAGATAATCCAGGATCATCTTTTCATCTCAGGACCCTCAGTCTAATCATATCTGTGATGTCCCTTTGCCATGCAAGGTAACATATTTGCAGGCTCCAGGGATTAGAACACCCATGTCTTTGCGGGAAGAGGAAGGAAGTGCCATTATTCATCCTTCCACAGGGGTCATGCCTAAGAAAGGACTTGCCAACCTCAAATAGAAGGTTTCTCAGGCAGCCTGAAGTATCAACATCCAGCAAATGGAGAAAAAGTAAAGTGATCGCACATGGAAGGATTCTGTGCCACTGGACTGGCAGAAAACACGCAATGTGTATGCTAACTCTAATGTCATTCTTTTCTTTCTGGGTATCCGGAACACTCCAAGCAGCATGCTTTGCACACAGACTTAGGAGAGCGACAGATGATGGTGTTGCCTAAGAAAAGAGCACAGAGAGGAGAGGGTGAGAATGCAGAATGAAGGAGAAGAGCTATAGGCAGTGTGAATCATAACAAGGGGAAAATGTGCTTGAACTTAAGGTTTTATTCCCCCCGTATTTTCAGGGGCGGCTGAGATTTTCTTCCAGTGGCACCAGCAGGCTTCCACTGCTTGTGGCCTCCCCAAAATAGATCCTGAGTACCCTGGAGCCCATCTGCAGTGAGAATTCGTTAGTGACACATGACAGCTATTCCTTGAAATGTGCTCAGTGATTCACACAGCTCACAGCGGCTGTGCAGTGGGGATTATTGGCCTGAAAATGACTTTCTTCCCTCTCTTCAACCCCATCATCAGCTTGAAAAATTACCCTGGGACACATTTTTTATACTCTCTTCTCTGGAAGCATTATTTCAGTTGTACCTCTGATGCCCAAAGCCTTGTACTTCCCCGGAGAGGAGTTGTGCCTCCTGGAGCTGGCTGATCATACCACAGAGATCCAGGAAACCCCAAATGTCTGCGGAGCATGTAGTCTTCCAAGACCTTCTAGTATATATGAGCTTTATCATCTGTGTATGACTGACTTGTTTCCTCCTCCCAGGAGTGCTTCTTTACACTTTCCACCATCATTTAGACGGATTTGGTGTCCGTAATTCGCTTATTTGGAAAATGATACAGATAAATCAGGTATGCCTAATTCCCCTCCAATGAATGGGTGATTTAAATTCTTTCCTTCCCCATCCCTTCAACCAAACTTCTTTGATAATAAGAACCACCTAGATGTGCTTTTCACTGACTAGATGACCAGGTCTCTCTTAAAAAAATTTTGACTCACTAGGTCCAAGTCAGGAGTTTATGTTTCTAAGTAACAATACTTAAGTTTATTCTAATATCCAGGCAACTTTTGCAAGCAATACAAACACATCTGAAAATGCAGCATGGATTTTTATACCAAGCATCTGGATTTAAATCCAAGGTCTAAAATTTACCAGTTAGATGAGATGGGCCAATTACTGCAGGTTTATGTAGCTTCGTTGATATGTCACTCTACCCGAATCCAGTTCTTAGGTTATACCTCTTCTTCCCTGGAGAAAGCATTTGCACAAAAGACAATGGCAATACATGGTACTTTGTACTGAATTTTGTTCTACTGGATGTGCTTTAAATTTTTAAAAAGAAAAAAAAAAGATTCATGTTGTCTGAAGCAGTCAGGAGTTTGCATGACAGAGTAGAGGAACATAAAAATTGATCTAGGAGAAGACATAAACTCTGAGTAGGCAGAACCTTTCAAGGTAGGTCAGAAAGGCATTCCTCCTGGGATGCCTGGGTGGCGCAGTCGTTAAAGCATCTGCCTTTGGCTCAGGGCGTGATCCTGGCGTTCCAGGATCGAGTCCCACATCGGGCTCTTCCACTGGGAGCCTGCTTCTTCCTCTCCCACTCCCCTGCTGTGTTCCCTCTCTTGCTGGCTGTCTCTCTGTCACATAAATAAATAAATAAATAAATAAATAAATAAATAAATAAATATCTTAAAAAAAAAAACAAAAACACTTAAGAAAGGCATTCCTCCAGCTAAACTTTAAAGGACTCTTAGATCATCCAGCCATTGTCGATCTTCAGTCTGTGGTCATGCTCCCCTGGGAGTAGCTGTGTGGGCTGCGGAAGCTTGAGTACAGACAGTGTTCTTTTGAATTGAAATTAAGGTGTTATTTAATCATATTTCACTCCTCATCCTCTGAATCCCCTCTGTTTGTTTTATCCGATCTCCACTATCCCCAAGAATCACCTTTCAAACTCCTAGTCTGGCCACCCACAATTTTATCTCTCAGTTCATACACATCCCCATCACTGATCATCACTGGCACTTTCTAAAACACCTACTCTGTTGCAATTTTATGTTTTTGGATGATAGCTATAATAGCAAAAAAATTATATGGTGTCAAGTATGTTCTGGACATTTTTTGTATATTAACCCATTCGATCTTCACAAGAAATACTATTATTATCTCCATTTTACAAATAAGAAAACTAAGGCACAGAAAGTTATGGAGCTAAAAATCCTTATGCTTTACAACACTAATCTAAAGGACACTTAATTGAAGTGACGATAACTAATGCCCACCACCCCCCATGATTCCAAAGATACATACATTTTAAAAGAAGAATTGATTAATATAAAGTAGGGATAAAAGTAAATTTAACCTAATTAGTCAGATAATGATTTCTTAACTGTACCTTTTGGAGAGGAAGATCTTCCTGTTTAAACAATGGCTTGGGAATTTCTGATCCTATGGGGCAAAGGGATCTAACCACCATATACCTCTGGAATTATCCTTACACATGAGCCCAGAGCTGCCTTACAGATCGTCTAGCTTCCCCCTCCATTTACAGATCAGGCAACTGCCACCTACACAGAGAATGTGGCTTGCTAGGATCACAGAGCTGAAAGCATGCAGGGCTCCTGACACCCAATCCACCCTACACCCAGGTGATAATGAGTCACTACCATTTCAGTTATTTTCCATCCACAAAGCTCTGGGCAAAAAAAGGATTAGAATTTGCTGAAAGTGCAGAAGCTTTCATCTCACATATTCAGTCCTCATTTCCTTAAAGCTTTTCTTCCTTGAGCAAAGAAATAGCAAGGAAGACATTGCAAAGGCAGGGATCTGTGACATGTGCCTGGTAAACAAACAAGAAAATACAGGTCAAAAAGTGATAACTGGTGAAAAATTAAAACTTGCTTTTCTTTTCTTTCTTGATTTCCCTATACATTGCCTTCCTACAAACAGCAAAAGTTCTAAAAGCTCAGCAAGGCACTGCTATCAGAGCTAAGACATTAGTTTTTGAAAAAAAAAAAAAAAAAAAAAAAAAACCATTGCATTACTGTAAGACCAGATGATGAAATGCAACATAAAAGGAAAATTGCCGTATATATATATATATCTATCTCACATTCACATGTCTATTTGGAACAAAAATTGGAAACAAGGAAAATTGTAGCAGAAAAGTTGAATCGAACAAAAGGTCTGGGACCAATCACAGGGCACATTTGAGATTGCATTTCCAGCCAAGACTTGAGATCATTAAACCAAATATACAATGTTTCATTAATTTTATCTCAGACCTCAATTTTTCTCAGACCAGAACACTGTGGATAGATAGAGGTACGGTTTTAGAGGGCTTAAAAGGACCTCAATATACTTTAATTTTTAAGTAAGTTTATTGTTTACCTTTTTTCATTTCTTACTCTCAGCTGTGCTCATTGATTCTATTAGGTTTCATCCTAGAGTCTCAGTAGCATAATAGTTGATACGGCCTGGGTCTTGTTCAGAATTCTACTTCCACTATCCATCGTGATTCTTGACACATGAGTTTGGTTAACAAATGTTATACGGAATTGATTAATATTAAATTGAATTAATTTATGTTAAATTAATTGAGAAATGACTCTTAAATCTGTATTCTCTGTCTTCATCATCACTAACTTTGGTAGAACTCATGATTATCTCTTATTTCCTTTATCATTTCCAAAAATGAAATCCTTCCAGTGCATTGTTTAAATCAATCAAACAACAACAACAACAAAAATTTCCAGTGGCTACTGTTGCTTACAGGATAATGTCTATGTGACCTAGTATGACCATTAAGGACCTTTAAAGTCTGTTTCGTCTCCATTTATTGACTCATTGATCATTACTACTCCCCCTCAATTTTTATTTAATGTTATAGCCACACTCGTTTACCATTTCCCCCTCAACACACTCTATTTTTTCATGCCAATACATGCTACCTATGCCATGTACTTTCCTACATTTGCTACGTATTATTATATATGTCTTGTGTTTGATATTTCCTCCTTGGAACATTTTCCAAATCTACAACTTTTAAACCCCTGTTCCCTCTTTAAGATCTAGTTCAAACAATACTTGAAGTCTTTAATATTTTCCTTCTTCCCCAAAGGAAACTAATTTCTCTCTTTTCTGTGATTCCATAGCACTTACCACTACCTCTTGTTATAGCATTCTTGTATTTCATTTTTATTTAAAACAACAACAACAACAATAACAACAACAATCTATGCTGCTGGACTTGAAATTTCATGAGAGAATCATGTATCTTAAATCATTTTTACCCCCCACACACTCATATTTATCACAGGCTGTGATACACAGGTATTTAAATATTCTCCTAGTTCCTAAAAGGTATTTTTAAAGCCAATGGTTACAAACTCAGAATCTTCTAGGAGCCACAGAAGCAACATAAATCATGACCTAGGCTGACTGGGGACTTTGACAAACAGGCAGGTGCATGCTCTCCCCTCCCCGAAGGGAACAGGTATATTCTTATCCACATGCTTGTTTTCATATGAGAAAGCAGGCCCAATATTGCCAGTCTGCAGGAAACCCAGCAATTGAAGTTTGTACTTGAAGCATCTCAACTTTTAGACCAGCACACAGGCCGTAATGGTCAGGATTCAGCTAGTGGACAACCGATTTGCAATCCATGCTCTAATTTATACAAAATTGATTTTTGTCTGCCATGTTATTCATGTAGTCAAGGAATGGAACTTCTGACGTATACTTCAGATGCTTTAATTATTGGAATCCTCTCTTATGGCTCTCTGTATTCAATTTTGCAGCGGTACACATCCTGGTGCCTATGTGCATGAAAAATTTTGATTTCAATATCCTATTTTGAGTTCCCTTCCCCTTCCACACTCTCTCATGTTATTTCTCAGCTTATCCTTACCACTCCCCCAGGCCTCTGAAGGGAAACTTGCCTTTATTTATCCTTCTTTTCAGTAAAACAGGAATAATAAGATAATTGCATAAGGCTTTCATAAGGCATAAACAAAGATGCAAAATTTTCCAAAGTGTAATGGTTTATTATTTCAGTAGGTATTAATTCCTTTTTTTCTTGCTTCCCGTGTTTTTCATTTCTCTCTCCCATTCCAAATAAATATTATCTTCCTGGGGGGGCGTCTGGGTGGCTCAGTCGTTAAGCGTAATCCTGGAGTTCTGGGATCGAGCCCCACCTCAGGCTCTTCTGCTGGGAGCCTGCTTCTTCCTCTCCCACTCCCCCTGCTTGTGTTCCCTCTCTCGCCGGCTGTCTCTCTCTCTGTCAAATAAATAAAATAAAATCTTTAAAAAAAAATATTATCTTCCTGGGCCTTACTCCATCAAGACTTTGAAAGGGGTAAAACATACAGTGTAATTATTCAATTACAAATCAAACAATTTTAGAACGTAGGTTGCTCAATTACTTATCATTTTTCAATCATGCATTTGAAACTAGTAAAGACTATCCATGCCTTGACTTGTTACTGATATGTCAGGCATGTGATAATCTGGTGTAGAGGAGATTGTCAGCATCAAGGCAGTGGTTAAATGAACGTTGTTATTACCTCATAGTTCATTTCTTCACCAATATTTATCCCTTCCCTCATCCTACTTCAAGAACGGATTTGGGATTTGGGTGAATTATTTCATTCATTTATTCATATGCTAATGAACCGTTCTTGTCTCTGTCTCTCTGTCTCTGTCTCTCTCTTTCTCAATAAAATGAAAAGACAACCTACAGAATGGGAGATATTTGCAAAGCATACATGTGATAAAAGGTTAATATGCAAACAAAGGAATTTATACAACCCAATAGCAATAATAATGATAATGATAATAACCTGATTTAAAAATGGGCAAAGGACCTGAATAGACATTTTTCCAGAGAAGATATTCAAATGGCCAGTGGGAATATGAAAAGGTGCTCAGCAGCACTCACCATCAGGGAAATGCAAATCAAAATCACAATGAGACATCACCTCACACCTATTACAATGGCTGTTCCTGAAAAGACCAGAGATAAGTGCTGGTGAAGACATGGAGGTAAGGGAACGCTTGTACAACGGGTTCAATGTTGGTAGGAAGATAAATCGGTACAACCATTTTGAAAAACAGTATGGAGTTTCCTCAAAAAATTACAAAAACAAAAACTAAAAAGCTACCATATGATCCAGCAATTCCACTTCTGGGTATATATCTGAAGAAAATGAAATCACCATCCTGAAGACATATCTGTGACCCCATGTTCATTGCTGCATTATATACAATAGTCAAGACACGGAAAAACCTAAGTGTGCATTGATGGATAAACAGACAAAATGTGTGTGCATGCATTCAGCCCTAAAAATAAAGAAAACTTTGCAATTTGCATAGCATAGATGGACCTTACATCCAAAAGTCAGTTAGAGAAACATAAATACCATGTGATCTTACTTATATATGGAAGCTAAAACAAGCAAACTCATGGAAACAGAGAGCAGATTGGTTGTTGCCAGGGGTGGGAGGATTTGGGGACATGCTGGTCAAATGGTACAAACTTCCCATTATAAGATGAATAAATTCTGGGGATATAACGTACAACCTGGTGACCATAGTTAACAACACTGTATTATATATTAGAAAGTTACCAAGACCTTAAAAGTTCTCATGACACACACATACACACAAAATTGTAAGTATTTGAGGTGATATATGAGTTAACTAACCTTATTGTGGTAAGATTATATATTCTATAATATAATATATAATTAATATATATTTATTATTTATGATAAATATAATATATATTAATTATATATTAATATATAATTAAATAATATATAATATGTGTTATATTCATTTGCAGTTATGTACACATATCAAATCATTACATTGTACAACTAAACTTTCAAAGTGCTATGTGTCGATTAAGTCTCAATAAAGCTAGAAAAGAAAGGAAAAGTCAACTAACTTTCATAGGAAAACATTATACTTATGGTAAAAGTGGTTGAGGTAGAATTCTCCTTTTTCTTTTTTTTTTTTTTTTTAAAGATTTTATTTATTTATTTGACAGAGATAGAGACAGCCAGCGAGAGAGGGAACACAAGCAGGGGGAGTGGGAGAGGAAGAAGCAGGCTCCCAACGGAGGAGCCTGACGTGGGGCTCGATCCCATAACGCCAGGATCACGCCCTGAGCCGAAGGCAGACGCTTAACCGCTGTGCCACCCAGGCACCCCAGAATTCTCCTTTTTCTTAATCAAACTTTCTTGAATACATTTTGATAATAATATAAGACAGGTAATTGCATTCCAGCAATGAATGACAACACAAGGATGAAAAGCTGTATACAGCAATCAAAGAATAAAAAAGGGGTAAAAAATCTGGTAAAAAATCTGTTTCTAGGGAACTATGAAGAGAAATATAGAAAATCAGACCTATAAACATAAATTCACCAATACTTATTTCAGGTTCAAGACTCAAGATGCACATGTTCATTGGATGTTGATACAAAATGAGATGTACCCACACGTTTTCCGTGTTAACACAGGGGCACACTCTGGAGAAACAAAACAGAACAGGAGATGTGCCATCTTTACTGAACCAGCTTTGTCAGATTCCATAAAGAAACCCCAAAGTGTAATGCCCGATGATGAGCTTATATGCTGTTTTTCGTTAGTCATGTGAGACATGATCCACAAATGTGGCAAATAATTTCACATTAACTGCTTCATTCATTCATTCATTCATTCAGGAGAGTGTAGCAATTGGTCAGGCAAAAAGGAGAAGTGAGGTTATTCCAAGAGTTAAAATATGACAAGATTCAGAGAAAGAATCATTCTCAGTATGCTTTAAACATATCATAAAGTCCGCATTGCCAAGATCTTGGTACCACTCTGAGAGTCAACTTACTTCTCCTCCCCATCCTCTTTCTTTCTCTGTTGGAAGGGAGAAAGTTTTCCACAAGCTGTTAAGATGATGCTCTAAATGGATGTGTATTCCAACCCCCACCACAGAGAAAGTCTTCAGAATCACAAACACTTTGCAGCAGGGAAGGCTGTCATGGAAGAAGTAAGTGGCTAAAGCCCTGTCCTGTTCCCCAAGAGTGCAATTATAAAATATATTAGGATCTGAATATCTTATCTATCATCTGTCTATTTACGTATATCAGAATGTTATGAGGCCTTAAACAAGCCGCATGCTGTGGCAAGGTCTTAGTTTCTAAAGTTTGCAAAATGCATTTTATAACATGTGGTGTGGGAGTATAACTTTGGGGCTTTATGTCATGAACCCATATACACTCAAATAAATACTTATTATCTTATTCTGTAGAAGCTGATAAAAAAAAAAAAAACTTAAAAAAAGCCCATCCTACCCTGCCATGATGTCTTCCTTTCCTCTTCTCTTCCAGAACATGCTTCTAAACTTGTTTAGTTCTTCTCCCTAAGGATTGCTCTCAGAATAAGTAAATACACCTATGACTCAAAGAGACAGACTAGCTATCAGGCTCTTGGGGAATGCGATAGAAATGCACACTCAGGACAGGAGGCATTTGAATTTTAAAACCTCCCTTCCCTCCACCCCCTTCCTTCTGTGCTCTCAGCTGCCTGGGTGAGGGCCACAGAGGGATTCAGCTCCAGACTTGAGTTTGTCTCTGTCCTGACAACTTGACAGTTTAATAATTTAAACTCTTTCCATTCTCCCAAAGCACATGAACTGGCATTATTATGATTTTCTTTACTTCTGCTTTTAAACCGTTACTACTATAAGCTTTGATATCACATCAGTGTCCAATGACAATGGGGTTTTTTGAATTTTTTTTTTCTTTCAATTCTTGGCATCGTCGTTCTTTAGAATAATGAGGAGTGAACAGGACCAGGTGCTTTTCTCATGTAATGAATCAATATTAACTAAAGGGAACACTAGTCAATTTAGAGGGAAGTGAGGATGCATTCTAATCCACAGGGTCTGGGAACATCCTCTGAAACCTTGGAGAAATAATTAAACCGGTTCATACTTGCTGAGTCTCAAGTGATTAAAGACTGGTATTCTGAGGAAGTCGTCTGAGAAAGCCCTAACAGAAGACATAATCTCATACAACATGTAGAAAACTAAAGAACAGGGGAAAATGCATTCTTAAATGGGCTACAAAAACTTAAATCATGCGAGCAAAAATCTTATTTTTTGAAGTATTTTTTACTTATAAAAAAGTGCTTTTTAAAAAATACTTTTACATAAAAAATACTTATCTTACTAAGTATTTTTCAAATTACTTAAGTAAAACTTAAGGATCTACTTTTTAAGACATGCCTACAAAGACATCTCTGGGATAGCCACCCATTTCTATTTCACAGTGACAGGTACAGACCCAGCCCAACTATCAATAGATAATATCCTTTGCTCACCTGATTATACAAGTAAAGGAAAATGAGGCTTCAGGGCAACTCTTTGGGTTCAAAGAGGCTGTGAGGGAAGCCAAACCAAGAATGTGTCCTGGAGTGGGGCTATGCTAGGCTTTTTCAGAAAGGTGAAAAGCAATGACATATGTATCATGTGATGGCTCAAAGGAGGCCGTAAGCACCAATACCTTAGTAAGCCCGGATGGGTAGTAAAAGAAAGGCTTTCTCTGTACATCACTATATTTTTTCTTATTTGTAAATATTATCTGCCACAGTTTCCAAGTCAAAACCCTTGCAGATTTTTCCCACTCCTTCATCTACCCATATCCAATCAACTACTAAATTCAGTTCCATCATCTTCAGCCTGTATGCCCCAAACCTTACCTCTTCTCCAGTCCCACTATCATGTCTACACTGAAGACCATTAACTCATGCCCTCTCTTTATTATGAAGAGACTCCTTTATGGTTTTTCACTAGCACTTCCAGATGAAAAAAAGAGTTAGCTTAGGAAAAATTACTTAAGAAATCAATCTGTCCAGGGACGTCTGGGTGGGTGGCTCAGTCAGTGAAGCGTCTGGCTTTGGCTCAGGTCATGATCCCAGGGTCCTGGGATGGAGCCCCACATCTGGCTCCTTGCTCAGTGGGGAGCCTGCTTCTCCCTCTGCCTGCCCCTCTTCTGCTTGTGCCCTCTCTCTCTGAAATAAAGAAAATCTTAAAACAAACAAACAATCTGGACAGTATAAGGTATAGTTTCCTAAATGTTCCTCAATGACCTCACTTATTTTCAGATGCATGTTCATGTATCTTTCACTGAAGACTTCCTGACTGCATGCCTGAAGTAGCCAGTAATCTACAAGATCCAGAACATTTTTTCATGGGTACAGATCAATAAGAAGGGACAAAGCACTTTGGAGGTAGTCTTTGCCTAGTTCTGGAAAGAGCTATGGATTTATTTCATGCCATATGCATTGGCATTTCAGCTGTATCACAAACTCAATTCCTTAGCATTTCACATAGTTGTGTATAATATGAGGACATTAGTACTTATGTTCAAGCATACATGAGATAAAGACTTGGCATATTTTCCTATACTGGATGTTCCATAAATATGGGGGTGTGTAAAATATATTGTTTATAAATCTGATTAATTTTTTGAGAGATAATGAGTACTCCTGAGGGAAAAGCAGGATGACATCCATTCTGCTTTAGACTCCTAGCCATATTCCACCAACATATAAATCAACCTAAATTCTTGTATAACTAAGGTCACTTTTGAAATTTAATTTTTAGAGTACGTACCTTAGGGTAATCCTGGAATTCTGAATTCTTCTTTTTTTTTTTTAATGATTTTATTTATTTATTTGACAGAGAGAGACAGCCAGTGAGAGAGGGAACACAAGCAGGGGGCGTGGGAGAGGAAGAAGCAGGCTCATAGCAGAGGAGCCTGATGTGGGGCTCGATCCCAGAACGCCAGGATCACGCCCTGAGCCGAAGGCAGATGCTTAACGACTGTGCCACCCAGGCGCCCCTGGAATTCCGGATTCTAACATAAATGGCTGTGGTGTTGGAACAATATCTTTAGGTACTTCTCCCTTCCAGTTGGTTCTTCCTCTACAAACTCCATCCATCTTCATATGTGCCCTTTGGATTATTTCATTCCACTTCTCCCCATATTACTGGGAAATATACTTATGCTATCTTTTTTATTCCTTATTCCAATTTCCCTCTAGTTGATTATACTTATAGTTCCCAAACTCACCTATCAGTTTTTCAATGATCTTTAGAAAATCAAAAATCTGGAAAAGAAGGGCTTCAGAGATTTTTTTTTTCTTTTAGCTCTGTTTTATAGTTGCAGAAACGGAAGCCCAAAAAGACAAAGTAATTTTCCCAAAAATATATTGCTATTTAGGAGCAGTAGTGGACTTAAAATGTAGATGTTCTAAATTTAACTCAGCAAATGCTCTTTTCTTCACATGAGCTGCTTCTGAGTACTTCAGATTATTTGTTACATTATTGTGGCATCTTTTACCTATTCTTGATCCCTCTGTAGATTCTATTTGCTTTTGTTCACTCACAATATATGAAATATATTAATCTTTTTGTAACATCTGACCCAGTCACCTTGGACCTCATATGGTCATTATCTACCTATGCTAAATGACCACAAGTCTCCTTAAAAATATTGGCTGATGTCTGAAGCTACTGGGCCTGTTATTACAGTGCACTCCGTCAAAGACGTTAGTCTGATACTGACATAAATACAAAGAAATTGGTGTATCTTTTCTCAACTTTAGAAATATCTTCAATGCAACCTACATTATTGTGACAGTCCCTGCAGGTTTGGAGAACACAAGATTGATGACATGAAATAAAGAAGAAAGGCTCTTTGGACCCTTCGTTTTCTCAGTGGCTAGCATTATTTTGACAAACATTTTGTCATTATTGCTTAACAGAGGAATTGGTCTGAGTTTTTTTTTTATATCAAAATTATTACCTTCCCTGAATAATAAAAATCAATAAAGTCTCTTCTTGTGTGAAGCCTCCAGACAACCTTCTCTCAAAAAATAATTAAACATTTGAATCAATTCCAGTACCAGCCTATTGTCCACAGCTTTATGAAACTTTCCTGCCTCACCATCTTTGCCTAGAATTCTGTTATTATTTAAAAGAGAAATAGCTTCTAATATGAGCTCTTGTGAAATTGAAACTAGCAACTCTATTTCATCTAAAGAGCAAATCTAGGCAAGACTGGTATTGCCCAGGGAAGAGAAACTGGTTCAGGCGAATCGAGACCTGACTTGAACTATAGCCGAAACTGAACTAAGATTGAACTCATTTTTTTAAAACTCAAACACTAGGAGACCTTTATGGAAAACAATGACAGGGAAATCTGTTTAAGCTGAGTTTCTTTAAAAGGAAAAGAAAATATAAGTTAAGATATGTGCATATGTGGTGGTGATATGAACAAATACCAAGGTATGTACAGACTTGGAATGACATCTGGGGAAATTTGGAATTAGACAACATTAATGTTCAAAAGCAGTTTCTCATTTTAGCCATTAGCGATGCATTCTGTTTAAGTCTTTCTATCTAAAAACTTACATGCCCTAAATGCTCATGTACATTATTGAATTTAGGGGGACCCAATCTTTGGGGTATGTGATCTCAAAACCTCGCCGTTACTCTTAAAGACTCAAAATGTAGATCCTTTTACATATGAGGACTTGTCTTCTCTTTGTTCTCTTTATTCCAGCAAAACGGGTCCACTTCAGTTGCTCAAGGAGCCAAGCTGTCACCTCCCCACTACCCACCCTCAGAATATTTGCATAGGTATCCATTCACCTCCACCTGGAAAAATCTCTTCTCTCCAAAACTTCCAAGATAATTTTCTTTATCTTTTATGTCTTAGCTCAGTTGTGGCTTTTCCATGACCCACCCCACCCCTGGACCGGTTATATATTCTTATGCAACCTTATGGCAATCATTTTCATTAATTCACTTACCACAGTTTAAAATTAGTTATGTGCTTGTGTAGTCATTTTATTGGCGTCTGCCCCTCACTGGGCTGTAAACTTCATGAGGACAATGTTATGTCTGTTGTGTTCAACATTGTCATATAAAGACAATTAGATATTTAAATATATGTTAAATGAAAAATTAATGAATTTCTTATTTTTTTGCATTTAAACACTAGAGAAGAGAATGTGATTTGTTAAATATTGGACTTCAGGAATTAAAATATTTTTGGTAAATGTGAGCTAACCCAAATATCCTTAAAACTCACTCTAAATTCCATTAACAACCTTGCTCCTAATCCAGCCCTGTTATGGTCACCAAATCATGCCAACCATGGCTAATAACCTGATTCAGGTAACTAGGGATGCATAATCTTCATATTTTATTCAGCAGTTATTTATTTCACACTCCAAAGAGAGGTTTTTCTGGGGCACCGAGGTGGCTCAGTTGGTTGGGTGACCGACTCTTGATTTCAGCTCAGGTCATGATATCAAGGTTGTGGGATCAAACCCTGAGTCAGCTCTATGCTCCCCACGAAGTCTGCTTGGGATTCTCTCCCTCTCCCTCTGCCCCTCCCTTTCCTTCTCCCTCTCCCCTTCCCCCCACTCCTGCACAATCTCTCTCTCTCTCTCTCTCTCTCTCTCAAATAAATAAGTCTTTTAAAAAATCAAAGAGAGGTTTTCTAATACTCTTTTCTGGGGGAAGGAGGTAGGAAGTTTTACAGAACCATTGGAAAGGGAATGAGGGAAAGTATGGGGGAGAAAAGAAAGTATGATTATGTAATAACTAGCAAGATATTTAGAATGCCTGCTCAAGAGAAATTTATAGTCAAAATAAACTTTGGAAGTAATCTATTCCACCCATCTACTTCCCAGAGCTCCAGCAAATTACAAGTTAAGACTGCCAGTATGGTGTGATGGAAAGAACACTGAGAGATTCATTCAAAAGTTACTCATTGAGCATTTGCTCCAAGCCAAATATTGTACTTGTCCTTGTAGGTACAGCAATAAAAAAACAATAGTCTGATCTATATATTAGTAAACCTATGTTCCTATTACAGATGAATCAGTTTATTTTTCAAAGATTCAGATTCTTCATCTGTAAAAAGTACATGAATTACCTTAGATGATTCTTTTTTTTTAAAGTTCTTATTTATTTATTTGTCAGAGAGAGAGAGAGAGAGCACAAGCAGGGGCAGAGGCAGAGAGAGAAGCAGACTCCTCACCATGCAGGGAGCCAGGTGGGGGGCTTGATCCCAGGACCCAGGGATCATGACCTGAATGGAAGGCAGACACTTAACTGGCTGAGCCACCCAGGCGCCCCACCTTAGATTATCCTAAGATTACTTTTGACTCCAGCATACTCTATAATTTATAATTTTAGGATCTATTCATTCATTCATTCATTCATTCATTCAACAAAGATTTATTGAGCTCTTACTATCAATGTTATAAGGCTATTTTTAAGCATTGGAAATGAAACAGTACAAAAAAACAGTCTTTGGCCTCATGGAATTTGTGTTTTATTGGGGAGGCCCGTAATAAGAAGCATAAATTAGAGCATATATTAGAAGATAATAAATACCATGGAAAGAATAGAGTAGGGGATAAGAATGGGGAGTTCAGGGAATAAGGAATACAATTTAAAATATGGTGGCCAATGTAGGCACCAAAGAGAGGATGAGATTTAAGCAAATACATCAAGGAAGTAAATGTGACATATCTAGGGAAAAAGTAGGCTAGTCAAAGGGAACAATTTCAAAGGACTAGCTTTTTGGATATTTACTGAACATCAAGGGAGCCATTGTGGCTGGTGGGGGAAAGGAGTTGAGATCACAGAGGTTTAACTCAAATGTTACATGGGGTCTTGTAGGCCACTGCACTCTTGGAGACTTGAGGACTCCACTGTTGGAAGGATTTGATCAAAGCAGTGACATTATCTCAATTGTCTTTTAATAGGATTAATCTGGATTCTGTGTTTAGAATTGATGGGGAGAAGCGTGGTAAAGGTTGAAGCAGCAAGAGTAATTAGGAGGCTATCTTAATAGACAAGGTGAGAGATAGTAGTGACTTGGACCATAATGGTAGCAGTGGAGGTGGTGAGAAAGGATTAAATTCCGGATATTCTTCAAATGCAAGACCAACAGCATTAGCTACCGAATTGGCAGAGGGGTTCAAAAGAAAGAGAAGAGACAAAATGATGCCAGGATTTTTGGTCTGAGAAAGTGATTTCCCATTAACTGAAATAGGAAAGCCTCTAAGTGGAATAGTTTTGTAAGGTAGAGGAGGAAGAATTCAATTTTAGATTTTTATGTTTGTGGTGCCTACTAGAAAGTCAAGGGAAAAAGTTCAGTAGGCATGTGTACATGAAGCTGATATTTAGAAGTAAATGGGAAACTTTAGGAGTCATGAAGTATACATGATATTCAAATCCATAGAGTGAGATTATCAAGGGAGTGAGGAGATACCAAAAAGAAGTTCAATACTAAACCTGGAAGTCATTGGATTTAAGTGGTCAGTGAGATGAAGAGGAGCTAGTGAAGAAGACTGAGAAGGAGTAAGTAGTCAGTGAACATGGAAGAAACCATGAGACCATGATCTGGAAGAGAAGTGAAAAGAGTGTATCAAGCAAGGAGGAGTGATCACCAATGTCAAATCTTGCTGATATTTCAAGCATGGCAGGGTGAACAGTTTTGCTTCAGTCTCAATCACTTGATTTTATCAAAGTGGTGGTCAGGGTGACTCTGGAAGACAGTTTTAAGGACAGTGGTAAGGATCAAAGCTGTATTACTCTTTAAGGGCTCCAGATCTTAGAATAGATTCTCACAGGCATCAGGCTTGCAACCAAGAATTACTCAATGTCAGATTAAATACTTGAAGTGCATTGGTGAATAATAATATCAAGTGGTTCATAGGGTACAGTCTCAGCTCAATGATTAGGAATTCATGTTAGAAGCCATAGGTGACCAGTTCTTCCGAGAATGAAAGGAGACCAACCTCCATAGTGTGATGACACCCAACCTTTGTGTAATCTTTCAGGGTGTGTCATTCACAAGGCACATTGAGAAATAATTTATAAAATGCTATGTCCATCTTTTATTGGATGTGTATTTCAAAAGAGTAGATCATCCTCCAAAATATATCTGGTTTATTTTAAGAACCTATATTTTTACCCTCCCCCCCAGCATTTGTTGAGGCATTTATATTTTCAACCTATACCATGTGTTAGATGGCTTCCATAGCATTGACTTCAAGTTTGGTTTCATATAGTTTGAATAAAGCTCTGGTTACAATGGAACCTTTTGTAAATTAGTGAAAATTGGACATATGTTTCTTGTCTTGTTCACTGAAGTTTCTTTTATCCATAAATTTGTTCCTTGTTCTTGGACTATCCTCTCACCGTCTTATGAAGACTACTATTGATCCTTTATTCTCTTTCTTCAGTGACATCTGCTCTTCCAAATGTCACCCCATGTCCCCAAATGTTTTCTCCTCTTTACTACCAATGCACATTTGTCTTATCTCTATGATTCTTCTGCATTTACTTCTACTTCAGTTGACTTTTTATCTTTTTCATTAGCCTGTGGGCTTCTGGACATGCACTCAAATACTGACTTCTCTTTATATTTCTGGCACTCACCATTGTGTTTCAGTTTTCTTTTGGAGATCGATGTCTTCACAGTTATGATATTGTCTTCAAACACACATATAAACTTAATTTCCTCATCATAGGCTTCTGGGTTAAAATATTGAGCCAGTCTCCTTTCCTGTATTCTGTCATCAATTAATAATTATCTTATTACAGTCCACCATTCCTCCAATCCCATTGGTATGAGATCAAAGAGATATCTTCATACCATTTATATTTTTTTTTCCTTGACCACACCATTAAGATTTTATTTAAAAGCAACCCCTTTGCATCAAAATGGCAATACTTTAATTTGTAGCCTTGTGATTAACTACTTCAACACTGCTACAGGTTGAATGTTTGTGTCCCTCTGGCCCCCAATTCCTATGTTGAAACCAAATATAACAATGTAATAGTAATTTGATGGTAATTTGGAGGTGATGAGGCCTTTGGGACTATGTCATTAAGGCAGAGCCCTCATAAATGAGATTAATGCCCTTATAATAGAGACCCTATAGATCCCACCCCCTCATCCGCCATGAAAGTTTACAGCAAAAGACAGCTGTTTATGAACCAGGAAGTTGGCTCTTGCTAGACACTGTGTCTATCAGTACCTTGATCTTGGACTTCCTAGGCTTATATATTTTTACTGTTTATTACTTATTTCAAAGCCTTACTGAAGTAACCTGCATATCTGCTCCCTTGATCCCATTACAGGAGACTCTTCCAAATTATGTAATTGCTGAGAAACTTTAATAGAAGATATAAATTGCCTGATTTAAATATATAACTGAACATGGATCACAGATAATATAAATATTCTATTAATCAATTCTATTTTCTTAAAATCTTGGTGTATGTTCTATGAAACAACCAACTTCTATATTCTCAGACAATGGCATATGGTTTGTGTGGTACATATCCAACATCAGACTAAGAATAGGAGCCAAGTACTTGATAGAGACCAGATTGGGAGGTTTTAAGATTGGAAAATCAGACATACTCAGTGGAGTCAGCAGACACACACTCATCCCACTGAAAGGAAGTTGAATGCAAATCTTGATGAGTATGAAGAATAAATAAATGCATCTTCAGGGAGTCTGTGGCCCTTTAGCACCCAGGAGATCTAGATAGAGGTGATAGACAGGTATATGAAACACTAGGTGGATTATGATGAGGAGGAACAAGAGGGATAAGAGAATAAATAATACCCAATTTGAAAGACCTGGGATAGCACTGAAATGAGTAATTGTCATTTAAATATATATATATAGACTACCAGGTGCTTTATATACAATATCTATTTTGAGCTCTTCTAAGGTAGAAATAATCAGCCCCATTTTTCAAAAAAGAAAACTAGTGTCTAAGTTAAGTTAGGTAATTTGCCCAAGGTCACAAAGCTAGTAAGTATTAGTATGAGATTCAGTGCAGAGGTCTGAGTCCAATGCCAGAACCATGCCACTACCTGGCATGCTACACAAGCTGGGATTCAGGCACGTACGTGCAAATGTGAAACTGATTTACTGAAACTTAAATATAAGATGGATATCCAATCAGAAAAATAAAGCAAACACATTTACTAAAAGCCAGACACATTAGAGCTAGATCCCAGTAAAACCAACTTTATGTTTAGTCTTCCAAATGACTGAATGAACATTCCTGATTCTTCTGCAATGAGGCAGGATTGGTCCCAGTCCTCTGCATGTGGCCAAGCATGTATCTTTGAAAGCCAAATCACTCAACAGAGTAAAGAAAAGTTGAAGGTAGCAGGAGCCAGGCAAGGCATCACATGAAGTAATTGAGCATGTAAAGATTAGTTTCATTGTTATCTGAAACTTATATCTCAAAATGTCCCCTGCTAAACAGCCAAATCCTACAAAATAGCTATACTTTGGCTGCAGATGAAACGTCTAATTGCCTTTTATTGGCTGATCTTGGAACATATTTATTTAAAGATTTATAATCAAACTCAATACAAAATTCAGAAGCCAGGATATTGAATTGTTTATATGTGAGGGTGGGCTGATTGGGAGAAGGGAGTGGTTTGGATTGTGAGTTCAGCCACATTCTAGTACTTTTCACTTGCCCATCACTGCATCCGTCCAAGGAAAGGTCACTGGTGATTGATAATTGCTACCAACTTGTCTCACAAAAATTAGAAATCTTTTAATGAATAGAGTAGCTGAAGGACTTTGTAGTCAGCACGAGTATCATACTGGGTTCATTCTCCAAGCATCCTTTACTTTATAGAATAGCTGTGTCCCAGCCAAGTGAATTCAATGTGATTTTTTTCATTGGCTCTTTTAAAAATCCAATCTCAACATGCCAATCCCAAAGGGCTTAATGGGTTAGGGGTTCAGGTGGTAGCCAGCTTCATAGACTATCTGGTAATACCTCAACAGTGGCAGCCCTTAGGAATCAACAGAGTGTGAAAGAATGGTATTAAGCTGGGAATTCAGACAATTGGGTCATAATCTGCCACTACCTACCTATGTGACCTCAGATATTTTCATTTCTCGGAGTCTCAATTCTCTTCGCTTGTGAAATGGGACTGTGTAGAACCACTGATTGTTACAGTCTGCCTGTGTTTAAGGGTTCTTTGCCTCCTCTCCCCTTGGTTCTAAAAATCCCACATGTCCTGTGAATCGTAGACAGATCCATCATATGTTCTAATGTTAATAAAAGGGTAAAATAAGTTTTATAAAAGTTGTGTTGAAGCTGAACAAATTTCTTTTTCTGTGTGGATGTTTTGGTGTCGTCAATACATAAGACTCACCAAAAATGCAGGACAAACATTTTTTTTTTCATATTTCTGACTCTTTCCAAAAAGACAATTGGGTGTCTTTCCAATTGGAAAGACAATTTTGTCTTTCCAAAAAGACAAAAGCTTTCCAAAAAGCTTTTTTCCTATGCTCTTCACTCTCAGTTTGTTAGACCATGCAAGTTTCCTGCTTTATGAGGGGAAGATCAGATTTTCTCTCTCGATGGTTGGAAATTGGGATTCAACCAAATTGAGACTTTTTCTTGAATGGTGCTGGTAATCTATGGGTGCATCTAAGACAGAGGAGTACAATTGAATTTGCCTGCATCTAGAGTCAGGGAAGTATGGTGTATATAAACAAGAGCAGATGTGAGAGACTGTGTCCACCTAGAGAAAAACTGCTCTGTCTGGAGGTGCCCGTTAGTGCCTGGTTCTGGACCACCGACAGACTGAGCAGCCCCTTTTGAGCTTGAGTTTTCTGCCCAGCCCTCTACTATACCCATAATTCCCTTGGCCAGGGCAAGTTCACATATTTTGGTTTTTTTTTTTTTTTTAAGATTTTATTTATTTATTTGACAGAGAGACAGCCAGCCAGATAGGGAACACAAGCAGGGGGAGTGGGAGAGGAAGAAGCAGGCTTCCAGCAGAAGAGCCTAATGTAGGGCTCGATCCCATAACGCTGGGATCACGCCCTGAGCCGAAGGCAGATGCTTAACGACTACTTTTTCTGTTTCTTAAAACCACTAGCCAGATTTAGATAAAGATGATATAATCAATACATTCCCCTCTTCATGAGCCACCAACAAGATCAATGTTCTACAGAACATCATATGCATCAACATAAGGCATAAGATTATCTAATGATGACATTGCTACTTCTGCTGCTACTACTAATAATATAAGCTAACATATGTGCCTACCACTCATTATATAAGAACATTACTTTGCTCTACTTTTGCTTAGGTATTTATGTTATGCAATTGGTAAGAAGTGATTACACTTGAATGCTACCAATATATCAGGTTTGGTACTAGACCCTTCATGAACATTATTTATTTAAACAATAAAATGGCCCAGTGAGATGGATATTCCTATCCTTGTTTCAAGAAGAAGAAGGAGAAGGAGAAGGAGAAGGAGAAGGAGAAGAAAAGAAAGAAAGAAAGAGAAAGAAAGAAAGAAAGAGAAAGAAAGAAAGAAAGAGAAAGAAAGAAAGAAAGAGAAAGAAAGAAAGAAAGAGAAAGAAAGAAAGAAAGAGAAAGAAAGAAAGAAAGAAAGAAAGAAAGAAAGAGAAAGAAAGAAAGAAAGAGAAAGAAAGAAAGAAAGAAAAGAAAGAAAGAAAAAGAAAGAAAGAAAGAAAAAGAAAGAAAGAAAAAAGAAAGAAACAAGTGTTCTGAGAATTTATGTATTTGTTTAAGGTCTACAGCTACCAAATTGCAGAGGTGGATTCCTAGCAAAAATCAGTCTGACCCTCATGGTCTTTGCAGTTTTATTAAGCTGTGTTTCATTAATTTGCAATGATACACACTTATGCCTTCCTCTCTCCTCTCCCTCCTCTCTACCTTATGTTATTTCTGAATTCTTTCCTCTCTATCCCTCCTCCTCATTTTGCCTTTCCTATTTCTCTATCTCCTTCCCTTGATTCGTCTTTCTCCTTCTCCCTTCTTTGCTTTGCTAGAATTGAGTATTTTACAGGCTGCCCCAGATATCCCTAAATGTTATCTCCTTTGCTTTTGCAAAGTGTGTCTTTTTTGGTCTCCCTCCCCCTCTTGCCCTGTCCCTGTTCTGACTTTGTATTCTTTGTCACCGCCACCCCCCACCCCAGCCCCTGAGATCGCCTCTAAAAACCTGCAATTGTCCCAACACATTCCGAGGAAATGTACATTTCCCATAAGGCCCCCACTTAATTTTTATCACCAGCACCACTAAAATAACTGCTCTCAATACATTCATCCAAGACTTTCACAGCCAGCAACCCCCTTTCCTTTGCTTCCTTTGCTTTTTTAAACCTGTCAGGAAAAGGTGTTCAGAAATATTTCATTTTGTTGCTACTCAGAGCAGTGATTTTCCATCCTCACCATTTCAGGGACTGTGAGTCAGTGCTGAGAACTGGCTTGTGATTTCTTCAGCTCTGTTCAGACTGGAAAGTGCGCAGAGCTTCGTGCCTTTCTCTGTTCTCTAATAAAACGTTCCCAGTGTTTGATGCAGGTACCGAGACTGTGCCTTACCTCTATGCTCAATCCTTCAGCTCAGTTTTTTTTCTTTTTTTAACATTCTCTGGAATCTTCCAACTGTTGCAAAAAGCACACTATCGAAAGCTTGTATTAGACTCTCAAGAACATGACAAATGATTTGGAGCAGGGTTATCACAGGATCAAACCTCAGAACCTCTGTGGTGTCTTCTGACTAGTTCTACGGAACATGGGTTTTGAGAATACCTCCCGGAGCAGTCTCTGCTATAGACAATACATAAAGGACTCAGAACAAATATTATTTTGGCCCTGTGATTTTTAGTTTATATTTCATAGTAATTGTTTTGGAATTGTTAATTCCTCTTATGCACAAAAGAAGAAGAAGAACAGGAGGAGGAGAATGAAGTAGAGGAGGACAAGGTGGAAGAGGAAGAAGAGAAAGAAGCATTTGTGGTCAAATACATTTGGAAAACCCTGTGTTAGATAAAATCTTATAAATGTCTGTACTTTGTGTATTTTTGCAGTCTGTTTTGAGAATATTCTGGATGAGATTCTTCAAATTTTATAATCGTTTTGAACCCAAGAACTTCTTGTTGGTTTTTTAAAAAAATATTTTATTTATTTGAGAGAGAGAGAGAGCATACAGTGGGACAGAGAGAGAGAGGGAGAAGCAGACTCCCCGCTGAGCAGGGAGCCGAACATGGGGCTCGATCCCAGGACTCTGGGATCATGACCTGAGCTGAAGGCAGACGATTAACCGACTGAGCCACCCAGGTGCCCCCTTTTTGTTTTCTATAGATGATCTCATTAAACTAGTTTTATAAAACATGCTTCAGGAAATAATGTAGTCTTTCATCCTTTATAGAGCTATAGAACCATCAACACTATTCATATTCATTCATTCGTTCATGCAGACATTCATTCATGCATGAATGAATGCACTTAAACGGTCATTCAACTCTTTAACTAGCATTCATTCTGATCTAGGCACCAGAGATATAAAGATGAATGAGATAAGATCTCAGTCCCTAAAAAATCCAAGTTCTAGTTTAGAAGATGGACATTCAGATGGATAGATGATAAAACATTGTGGTAAGAGCAATATCGTGGAAATAGATACTGTGTGAGCATACCAAAGAGAGAATAAATTTTCATGTAAAAATTCATGAGTGAGTCCCTTATTCATAAAATGGGGATGATGATACTTCTTCCATAGGATTGTTGGAAGATATAATAGACTACACTGGAAGATACATGATTCATGTAATCTGGTGATTTGTGTTTTGTGGATCTGGGAGCAAGGAGACCATTAAAAGGACCAGTGAAATACTTCAGGAAAGAAGCACCAAAGGTATGAGAAAGGGAATTAACTGTAGGATCAGTGAGGGGTGACCAATGAAAGAAACTTGATGTCAAACCTATGTGAGAAGAGGTCTTGACTAAATGTTCAGGACCAGAGAAAGAGCTCAGCAAATGTTTATGTTGAATTAACTGCCTTGTTTGGGTCACAGCTGGATCTGAAGAGCTGATGGATTCTAGTCTATCCGTGCAGAGCAACAGTAGAAATCTCAGAGATGAGTCAGTTCCCTTTGCTATTTTTAGTGTATTTTCCATTTCTCATCTCCAAACTTCTCCCTCTAGTCTCTGGCTAATTTAATCTCAAAACCCCACGTTGCATTACTCCTGTGAATTGACTGCCCCCTTTGGGTTCTCTCTGTACTCTGAACCCTAGGAAGACATGCCACTGCCACCTTGTAAAGTCAAGTCAGCTGATCAGAACTCAGCATGACTCAGCGCTAGATTCACAATGGCTCTTGCATCTGGCTGCACCTCCCACAAGGCAGGGATCTAACACGTTGTTTTATGATGCTCTTTTGGAAAAGTGAAATACAAAGTATACTATATAAAACCAAATTCTCTTCTCTTGTAAACTGCATGTTAAAAACCTTTAAGTATCAGGGGGAGGTTGGATTTGAATCAAGCCCCAAAATAGCTCTGGCAACTTTCATGAAAAAGGCAATACACATTTATTATGTTTAATATATTTAAACATCATTTGGGTACATTTGCCACTTGTTCAGATTTTTTGGTGTGGATTTTTTTTTTTCTTTAGAATGTATTTGTTACATATGATCTGACAGTAGAATGAGCAAAGGCTGGGGGAATAGAGAACACGTGGGCTTCAGGAGTAGCCATACCTTCCAGCTGTATGTCCTGAATTTTATTGTCTGAGATTTCACTCTCTAGTGGCAGCTAACTGGGAGTGCAGCACATCACTAGGGTTGTCCTTGAACGTAATGAAGGGCATTAGTCAGAGAATAGTAAAGCTCAGAAGCTCTGTCAGAGACCACAATTAAATGGGGAGGATGGTGTCAGTGCTTTCTTGTTGGTAAAATATTTTTCACATATTTTCACGTATCTCAGTGAGACTCATTTCATATATGGGGAAACTGAGGTCTGAAATTTGAAAATCTCTTTCCCAGTGTCACGCATACGGTAACTGTGGAAACCAGGGGGAGCAATTCATGTCTTTTAATTCCTTTAATTACTTGAGCTCTTTCCGCCAGAACATGTGACTTGTAAATCCCTCATTCATTTATTCATTCATTCATGCATTCATTGAAGAATTATTGTTAAAAAAAGGAGTTATTGTGTTCCTATTATGTGCTAGGTATTAGAAGTGTGGTTTTGAAAACTCTCGGTACACTTCCAATGATATTGGACCTTAAAGATGGATTTACAGATGAGGAAACCAAGGCTTAGAATAACTATGTTGTTTTCTTTCAAAAAGCTAATTTGTGGTAGAGGTGGGAAGAGACTTTAGGTCTTTGAATAAGAAAAAAGAAAATTAAAAAAAAAAGCTGCACAGTTGCATAAATGAAATCCTATTTTCCACCAACTTCCATTATAATGGTAGAAATGTTTTATCTTCACTTCTGATTGATTTCCAATAGCAGTGGCCCTGAACACTTCTAAATATTTCCCTTTCCTGAACAGACCCTCTTCCCAGCCAGATTCCTCTGTCTAGTAGATGATTTTTAAACAAACTTATTTGTTAAAAGGAAATCAATATTGGGGGAAAACACAGAATTGAATGAACATTTTCTGATATAAGTCACATTTTACTTTATTTTTTGTCAATTTGTATGTGTAGATGGGGAAAGTGTGGGATGCTTTCTCACATTTGGATTTGTCTATAGTATAGTTTGCCTGCACTTTAAAAAAATATATTTGTGTCAATTTATGTTTATAGGTACAAAAGAATAAACAATTTCTATTTACACGTAGATCTTAGCAAAATTGCAGAGGAAACAATAAACATATAGAATAACAAAACTGGAAAAGATTTCAATCACTATGTCTAGTCATTCTTAATTTTTGGAGATCAAAGTTTGTTTTAAGAATTTGATTAATTATATTTCAATGGAAAGGGCTTTTCATTTTTTGTTTTTGTTTTTACAGAAAAATATTCTAATGAAAACAGCACATGTTGTCTCTAGGAAAATCAAATACACATACAGGCTTACAAAATATTGTGCATAATATCAAAGAGTCCATGGCTCTCTGAAAAAATGTATAACTCTCTAGGGGTCCAGGGACCTCCCAGATAAGAACACAGTCCTACACTGCAAACCCTGGGAGGGCAGAGGCTCTATCTACGGGATTTAATGTCATGTTTGAAGCACTCCAAACTGTGCCTGGTTCATTACGGTTTTCCACAAGCTTTTACTGACTGACCCAATGGATATGACATTAGGAGGGACTGTAGGTATTATTTAATCCAGTGCTTTCTCATTCACATTTTACCCACAAAACCATTTCCTGTAGTGAAACAATACATAGATAATAAATACATAGACCAATAAAAGTAGAACTGTTCTAGAAGAAACTGGAATGGATCAAAGCCCAGCATCTTGTCCATCTCCACTTGCCCCCATTTATAAAGCCTTTGCAGAGGTTTCAGGGAATTCCTCCTTTTACAGGTGAAGAAGTAGAGGCACTACTATATTAATTGCTTAAGGTCAGACAGCAAATAAATTTGCAGAGCTAAGATTCGATTCCAAGCAGCATAATCCCAAATGATGATTTTTATTGACTATGGTGTAATCAAGCCTTCTGAAAAGTTTATAACCTTAAATTGAAAATAGTTGGCAAAACCAACGATCTAAGCAAACTTCCTCAACATACACATGAAGAACGGAGACACATTTTGCAAAGTGGCATAAACAAGATCTCTCAGTTTGGTCTTTTTTGTGCTATGTAGCCTTAGAATATGACGAGCATTTGATTCAACAGATTTACATTTTTCGACCTGATGATGTATTCCAGGCATTTCTAAGTGCTGTAAATATAGTGATTAATATCTGTTTTTAAGGGATTTGCGAGGTAGAAAGGAAGACAGAGAGAAAATAGTTGCAGTGGGACATAATATGTGATAAGATGATACATCTGTTTATCTCAGGTCCCTAACTCACTGGCTGATCTTATTGATTATATTTTCAAAATCGGATCTACCTCCATTGCTGTCAGGTCCAAACTGTCATTCTCTTACCTGGATTATAGTAGTAGCCTGTTAACTGGTCTTTTGTTTTTATCTTTACTTCCCTGCAATCGGTATTCAACACAGTACCCAGAATTCTTTTAAAACATAAGAGAGAGCATGTTACTTCTCTGAGCAAAATCCTCCAATAGCCTCTGACTTCAGAGGGAAAAGAGCTTACAATCACAATAACACCCTTTAGAATCTGTCCCCTGACCATATCTCCTATCTCAACCCTTAATACTCCCTCATTCCACTCAGCCACAGTGAGCTCTTGACTATTGTTTCTCAGACATACCAACTCATGTCACCCCTGGCAATTGATGTTGCTCTATCCTCTACCTGATATGCCCTTTCTATGATTTTGATGGAGCTCACTCCTTCACTTCAATCAGGTCTCAGCTCAAGCATGACTTTCCTAATATAGCTTCAAGGACCTCCAGATATAAACATGCTAATCACAACTCCCATCTGAGTCTACTTCTTCACTCCGTGTGTGTGTGCGTGCATGTGTGCATGTTAAAACTATTTTTTGGAGCAGTTTCAGATTCACAGCAAAATTAAGAGGAAGGTACAGATTTCCCATATGCCCCTACCCACATACAGACATAGCCTCCCCCCTTATCAACACCTCCTACCAGAGTGGTACGTTTGCTACAATTGATGAAGCTACACTGACACATCATAGTCACCCAAAGTCCACAGTTGACACGGCAGTTAACAATTGGTGTTATGCTTTCTATGGGGTTGAACAAAAGCACAATGACATGTAGCCATCATTATAGTACCATACAGTGTATTTCCTCTGCCCTGAAAGTCTTCTGTGCTTTGCCAATGCATTCCTCTCCTCTGCCTCCCCAACTCCTGGCAACCACTGAATTTTTTTTTTTTTAACGACTCTATAATTTTGCCATTTTCAGAATGTCATATTGTTGGACTTACAAACATGTAGCCATTTCAGATTGGCTTCTTTCACTTAGTAATATACATTTAAGGTTCTCCCATGTCTTTTCATGGCTTGATAGCTTATTTCTTTTTAGCACTGTATAATATTTCATTGTCCATGGTCTATTTATACATTCACCTACTGAAGGATATCTTGGTTGCTTCCAAGTTTGGGCAATTATGAATAAAGCTGCTGTAAATATATGCATGCAGGTGTTTGTCTGGAAATCACTTTTCGGTTTCTTTAAATACCAAGAGGAACATATGATTGCATGATTTTTGTATCATATGGGAAGGGTATGTTTAGTTTTATAAGAAACCACCCAACCATCTTCCAAAATGGCTGTGCCATTTTGCATTTCCACCAGCAATGAATGAGAGTTCTATTATTCCACATCCTTGCCAGCATTTGGTGTTGTCAGTATATCAAATTTTGGCCATTCTAATAGGTACACAGTGATATCTCACTGTTGTTTTAATTTGCATTCCCTTAATGATGTGTGGGGCATCTTTTTTTTTTTTTAACATTTTATTTATTTGAGAAAGGGAGTGAGCTCGAGCAGGGGGCTGGGGCAGAGGGAGGGGGAGGAGCAGACTCCCCACAAGTAGGGAGCCCAACGTAGGACTGGATCCCAGGACCCTGGGATCATGACATAAGCCAAAGGCAGATACTTAACCAACTGAGCTACCCAGGCACCCCTTGGGACATCTTTTTATATGCTCATTTGCCATACATGTATCTTCTTTGACAAAGTGTCTGTTAGTCTTTGGCCCATTTTTAAATCAGATTGTTTACTTGTTGTTGAGTTTTAAAATTTCGTTTTATACTTTGGATAACAGTCCTTTATCAGATGTGTCTTCTGCAAATATTATCTGCCAGTCTCTGACTTGTCTCTTCATCCTTCTCATTCTATTTTATCTTTATTAATTACACCTATCACTACCAATCCTTAAATCTGTATTTCTCCATTATCTTTCTTCCCAACTAGATTGTAAACCCTTTGAGGACAGGGACTTTGAACTGTCCACAGCTATAGTCTCAGCACGATGTCCAGTACACATATAGCACTCGATATATATTTAATGTACAAATAAATTATGAATAAATTAATGAGTCAAAGTAGGCATAATGTTTTGTGAGTACTTGCAATTTCACAATGTGAACATTTCTGAGACAGCATGCATTCCTCAGAATAGTTGAAGCTTAACATCTCCTTGGAAAATGTGTAGGTGATCCTGAAATCCAGCTGATGCCGAAGATTGTCTTGTGTCAGATGAATATTCTCTTGGGCAAGTCAGACACTGATCCTCCCTGGCTCTTCTTTGGCAATACGTTCAAAATGGCCAATACAAGACTTGCTCCTATCTATTTATGGAAAAGATATGTGCTTTGAAGTTCTAAAAACTGGAATGGACTCCTAGCTTTGTACTTTAACATCTGCAAGATCTGCAAAACTTCTCTAACGCTGAGCATCCCTGATTTGTAAAGGAGGTGGAATATCTCCTACAAAGATTTGCGGTTAAGTATTAAATATAAAAGTATTTAAAGCACTGCAAATAGCTTTACCATAATTACCCCCAATATACTTAAGAGGTAGGGAAAATGTCTCCATAAAATCACATTTTTCTGCTTCTAGACCCAAGAGTATTTAGGAAGTTGTTATTCTGCATCAGGACTGATTGTCAATGGCTTGGCCACTGGATTTCTACTTGTCCTTTGGGAAGCTCCTTCAAGTCTAATTGACCTCATTTTCAGGACATGTTTCTTAATATTTGGACAACATTTTCATTTCTGTGTTCCATACTCTAATTTCTATTTATACCTCCGTGGGGCAGCATAACAATCTTTCTCCTCCTGTGTGTCTGCCCTTCAAATATTTATGTTGTTAGTATGTCCCTCCTTAGTTATGCTCGATCTATACAGACGGTATTTAGTTCTTTTAATCTTTTCTCATAAATCAGTCCCTCCAGTCCTTTAATCATGTTCCCTGATGCTCTTTGAATCTCTTCCAATTTCTTGACAGCTCTCTCGTGTTGAGATGCCCAGAACTGTTTACAGTATTCTAGGTGCTGTCTGATCAGTCTCACACTGAGCAGCTTTCTCCCCTTGATGGTTCTTGACAGGCTGCCTCTCTACCTGCAGTTCAAGGATGCTGTTTGGAGGCTCCAGTCACCATTTAAACTTGTAGATCTTTCCCCACCATTCATTGCAGGCATCTCTTAGCACCCGTTAGCATTCCAAGCAACCATTATATGATGACGACTCTTCAGAAATGGCAGGCAAAAATTGTGAACTTTATCTTTTTGTGATGAGTGTCAATATTTAAGGGTGTGGACTTTTGGGAGGGTTTGATTACAACATAGATGTTAAGAGGCTTTTCTGTGGTGTCAGACTGCCTGGAATTGACTCAGCTCGAAATGTCTTTGCTGTCTGACCTTGACTTAATTTACCAGTGCCTCAGTTTTTCCTTCTGTAAAATGAGAAAGAATACCTATAAAATGACTCTAAGAAACAAGTGATATATAAGCACTTAGAATAAGTGCAATCAATAAATAATCATTAGCCATGCCATGTAAAATTATTTAACTGAGTTGAATTTAATAAAGTGCACATACTTTGAGTGTACAGTTTGGTGAAATTTGAAAATGTTTACCCCTGTGTAACCAACACACAAGTCAAGATATTTTCATATCCTCAGAGAGTTCTCTCATGCTCCTCAGTAGATCTACGTCTTCCCCCAGGAATCACTTATCTGATTTCCCTTAGCATAGCCCAGTTTCACCAGATCTAAAAAATCATATGAATGGAATCATAAGCTATGCTTTTTTGTGTATCTGACTTTTTTATTCAATGTAATGTTTTTAAGATTTATCCATATCATTGCCTTTATCAAAAGTTTTTTTTTTTTAATTTCTGAACGACATTTCATTGTATGACTAGTACACAATAGTTTTTCCAATCACCTATTGATGAATTTGGATTATTTCCAGTTTTCCACTATTATGAATAATGCTACTGTGAACATTCTTATTCAAGACTTTTTTGAAGACATATGTTTTCATTCCATTACCACAGGATAAGTCCCTGTGACCAATGAAGCCATTGTGAACTAGGCCCAGAACTCCATTTATCACCTCTCTACCATTTGACCTATTGTATCAGTGGGTGTCTTGGAACCCTTGATCTCAATGTCAACTCTTAACCACTATTCCACATCTCTAAAAAAATTGGAATAGTCTCTATTCCCCCCCTGTACAGTTACTCTAGTGTATGGTCCTAAGCTGTGGTGGTCTGTCAAATGCTTAATACTAAGATTTTTGAGGAAAAAATAAAAACAATAAAACCTTGACGAATAGCATTTGCCAGTTTCCATCATGTAAAAAGTCCCATTCATGCGTAATTAAAGCTATCAGCATCATGTTACTGAACCCAGAGTTAAGAGGAGGTATGCACAATTTGCTTTTGATGGGAGCACAGGTTGGCTTCAGTACAGCAGTGGTTCTAAGTCCCTTTGAAGAATAAAATGGGGAAATATATTCGCAGAGTATTATAGGCTTCCTTACCAAGATGATCCTATCTTCCCTTCTCTTGTTGGCCTCAGACCAAAAGCTGAATAAGTGATCATGATTTCCCATTGCAGCAGCTGACATAGTTTTATGATGACCAGCTCTTAAAATTTCTTGGTTATATAATCATGACATGTGCTTGTGAGCTTCCCATTTATATAAGTCCTAGAGCCATCATGATTTACTAGCCATTTCCACAAATCCAAGATGGTTAAATGCCTTCTGAATGTCAACTTGACCCTGCTTCCAATTATGGTCAAACTACCTTGTGTCTGGTGGGGCTGAAACTTGGTCTTTTCTATCTTAAAATTCTATCACCTATGGAGAGACTATGAATCCCAGTTCCATAACGGTATTTCCTAACACAGCCAACCCCAAATAAAAACAAACTGTAAATTGAGTTTCTTAATGATGCTATCATACCACACCTTTAGCATATTTCTCATCTCTTTCTTGAAGAAAGTGTCACCTGGGGTCTCCTTAGGAACAGTTGGTAGTTCACTTGGTAGTTTTTCTGTTCTTACCTAATATATCCTTGCTAATATGTTCACTTACATGGGCTTTCTGACTCCTTCCTCAGTACTTTGCTAAGGCAACTCTGGCATATCCACCTTTTAACTTATGATGATGTTTAAGCTTCAAGGATTCATCTTTGCAGTTCAGTAAGACTGGCTCTAAGTGTCCTTCCCATGATGTTAAATCTTGAGTCATGGGAAAGTGGCCATAACAACTCAAACTCTCCCTTACCCAGCCTTATATCCCCACTTCAAGATTCACTCCCCTATTTGCCCTCCAATCTTCTCAGTATGTATTAGCCAGGTTCTGTTGCTCTTTTTGTTCAACCAGCTACCCCTCCCATATGCCCCTTTGGGCTATGCTAAGATACAACTAGTTATTGGTAAAGAGGCAATGAGGGAAAATCTGAAGGAAGAGCATTATTCTGAGAGGTATCTACTTGGGGGTGATATTTCCAGGCAATGAGAATCTACTGTTCTTTAGCAAGAAGAATGAAGTGCTCCAATCTGGAGAGTGCAGGGTAATCTAGACTGTTCTCTTTCTCAGGAACATTTACCCAGATAACCACTTTCCAAGTGTTTGAGTTCCACTATTTATCAGAGCACTGAATTAACATAAAAGATCTAATGGGACTAAATGTTCCATCTCCTTTGTAGTTCCTTAGAGTCACTGTATCCCTAATATCAGGTCTGATTTTCATGATGGTCTGCCCTCTGGCTGCTGGAGATGAGCAAGTCATGCTAACTTCCTTCTTTATTACTCTCTTTTAAGAGAATTTTGATTTTTGAGAAAAGTATCAGCCCTACTTCTTTCTGTGTTGATAATGAATCAGGCTTTTTCTAGATTAGAAATATTGCCATGGAGGTTTCCTGGCTTTCACAGGGCCCCCTGTGCTAATAGTGATAAACTAAAACTACATTTTTTATCCTCTACACCTCTAGGGCATTTACCAAAATATATCCAATCCCAACACTCTTGGAATTTCATTGTCCCCATCCTAAGTGCTAGAGCTGTTGTGTTATCCAGCCCTTCCTCTTCCATCTGCATCTTATTTCAATTTGCCACAGGTGGATGACCTAGTGATTGGGATGCCACACCATGGCATGGTCGCCACCACCTTACAAAGCAGCAAGCAGCCCCTGGATTTAGTCTGACCAGTGGTTGTTTCAATTTCAGAATACCATCCTGAGGGTTATTTTCTAGACACGCTTCTGTACCCCGAAGCCGATCCTGAGATAGTGACTGGGAGCAGGTAGTTCATTTGCAAGATAATACCAGAAAGAACCCGCAGGAGGGGTGGGGAAGTGAGAGAGGGAAAAGAGAGAATATTCTTTAATGGTTAGGTTACCCCTGCAGGCTACTGGAGTCCTCGGAGTAACTATGGAATGTTCCTGGGTGTTGTCTCACCAAGGGATGGGGAAGCTGGGTATTCATCGACCAGCCCCCATCCCTCATTGCCTCATTGGTTAAGGGTTGCCCCTGGGGACATTAACTCCTTGACGTTTCTGGTATGCTCTTGGCTGCTGGCTGACAAAACTCCTGTGGTTTTGGTTAAAGGCAGGCAAGAAAGCAGAGAGATGTAGGCCCTTGAGTGAGGAAGTGCGTAGCATCATGGAAATCATTCACTTCAATTGCAGAGGTCCAAAGTGATACTGGGTGGGGCATCAACAGTTGTCTGAAATAAAGATTATCTGAAATACTGCATATTCAATCTCAGAAAAGTGTCTGATACATACTAAACACTGTTATCGCACATCACCAATATGATTTTTACCTTTGCCTGTGTTTTTACACTTTATCTCCCTTACTTAGATAACACACAGACTCTGGAAAAGAATCTACATTGTCTTCATCTCTGTGTTCATGAAAATGCTTAGCCTCATTTTTGGTATAGAGTAATTGCTTAGTAAACATCATTTGAAGGAGTGAGTGTTTTCAAGGAGGTGAAATAAGGCAAAGGGCAACCTGTTTCTAGGACAATGATAATTAAGCCTATAGCGGACAAGTGGGTCAAATATGGTTGAACAACAACAAAAAGCCGTGGTGGTGGACTTGAAGTCCAATCATGCTTCAGATCGTGACCCTGACACTTCCTAGCCAGGTGACTGTAGGTCACTCCAAGCTGACGCTGCTTCCTCATTTGTCCAGCAAGAGGCATAGTGTTCTTTTCTCAAGACTGGCTTGTGGGGACTTTAGTTCAAGGTTGCTAGGAGAGTGCACAGCAGCTTCACCCATGCTTCCCTCTTTTATTTCCCTCTTTTAAGAGTTTTGACAAAAAAGCCTCACCCGCACTTTGGATTCTGTGCTGCTAATGAGCCAGCCTCCGCAAAAGCAGCCTCTTCAGAGCATAAGTTCATGGGATCGGAAAATCCTGGATTCCAATTGCAGTCTTCACCATTATTAGCCAAGGGGCCTTTCTGACCCTCATTTTCCATACCTGTAAAACAGGACTCGTGATATTATCCGCCTCCTGTGAAGATTCAGGATCCAGTGTTCTACTTAACGCTCGGTATACTGTAAACACTCAATAAATATTTGCCGTGGTTTTGTGTCAGTCATCCGACTGGGGGCACAGTCATTCCATGGATCTTCAGTGTGGCCAGATCTTCACAGTGATTTTGTTCTTCGGTTTCCCCTGGTAACTTAGGGATCACAGTGGTTCTTTTGTGGGTTTCTGTTCAGTCTCATTCTGTTTTGGGCACATACTTCTCTGAGTCCTTAGGATGGCACTTGATGAGAGCAAACTTGGAGATTCCTAATAGTTGTCAACAGGTCAAGCCTGAGAGTATGGAGAAAGAAAAAAAAAAAGGAGAGAGAACTACTGAAAGTAGATAACTATATAAAGGAAAACAAGGGAACTTTTTGTGTGGAAAGGTTGAGTGAGTAGAATTTATTTATAACTGAGTTATTATCTGTGTCTCAGACTGCATCCAGAAAGGATTTAGTGTTGCTTATGATGAAGCCTATGTGGGAAAAACTTGTTGAGATAGAAATAGGGAAAAATTAATCAAAAAGAAAGAAGAGTACATAACAATGCTCAAAACCCTAGATGAAAATAATTAATATATTAGGCTTTTCACATTGGTTATCCGGTGACCAAGAAAACAAGAAATTGGATAGAAGGGATAGCAACCTGTTATCAAAAGAACACCCCCCCCCAAAAAAAATCAGGGGGTTTGGTTGGAGACCTAGACTTCCAACTGATAAGCAGTGAGTTTTAGGCAAGTTACTGTGTGCTACCCAGCCTTGTTTTTCCATGTATAACGAGGTTGTTGGAGTTAGTCTTTTTCATTATTTTCTTCATAACCTATCGCTTTTATTTCTTCAACAAAATATTACCCAGACTCAATTTATCAATAGATAAAAATGGAGATGGCAGGATGAAGAGGACATAGGGTTCTTACCTCTGTTTTACAAACAGTAGTAACCTCAAAGTCATATTCAGAGAGACCCTTAATTAGAGAAGCATTGGTCAACAGGCTATATCATTCCTCCACTATTTGTGATGAGCAATGTATATGTATGTAGTATTGGGAAACATATTCACAATGTATAATATATCCATTCACTTAATGAAGAAATCAATAGAATATTACATAGAGTCCGAAACAAATCTCTTAGGTCCATGTCAAGTGGTAAGGGTATGGTTGCAAAAGAAGCAGACACGCTTCTCATATTCCTGTAGCTCGCAGTAAAGATAAACCATTGGCCAGGTAATTTAAAATGTGGTAAGAGCTATAAAAAAAGATGATTTTTTTTTTTTTTTTTTTTTTTTTTTTTTTTTTGGTGCCAGGCACCAAACAGGCATACCTTAGAGACACGTGGGTTTGGTTAAAGACTACAGCATTAAAGTGAGTATGACAATAAAGTGAGTCAAGTGAATGTTTTTTGTTTGTTTCCTAGTACATATAAAAGTTATGTCTGCACTATACTGTAGTCTATGGAGTGTACAATAGCTTTATGTCTTAAAAAGAACAACACACATACCTTAATTTAAAAGTACTTTAATGCTAAAAAATGCTGTCATCTGAACTTGCAGCGAGTAGTAATCTTTCTGCTGGTGGAGGTTCTTGCCTTGATGTTGACGGCTGCTGATCAGGGTAGTGGCTGCTGACGCTCGGGGTGGCTGTGGCAATTTCTTAAAATAAGACAACAGTGAAGTTTGCTACATCGATTGGTTCTTCCTTTCACAAACGATTTCTCTGTAGCATGTGATGCTTTTGGATAGCATTTTACCCACAGTAGAACTTCTTTCAGAATTGGAGTCGATCCTCTCAAACCCTGCTGCTGTTTTGTCCACTAAGTTGATGTAATATTCCAAATCCTTTGTGGTCATTTCAACCATCTTCATAGCATCTTTACCAGGAGCAGATTCCATCTCAAGAAACCACTCTCTTTGTCCATCCCTAAGGAGCAACTCTTCATCCATTAAAGTTTTATCATGAGATTGCAACAATTCAAATATAGTAATAATGAAAAAGTTTGAAACATTGCAAGAATCACCAAAATGTCACACAGAGACAATGGGCAAATGCCATTGGAAAAATGGCACCCACAGACTTGCTCAATACAAGATTGCCGCAAACCTTCAATTCGTAAAAAGTGCAATATCTGCAAATCACAATAAAAATTAGGTACACTTCTGTATCTAGTAAAGCCTACCAGAAGAAGGTAGGAACAATTTTAACCAGAAGAATTTTAAATTCAATGCTAGACTTTTTTCTCCCTAAGACAAAGTATAGCACTTTGTCACTAAGGAACACTTGACCAGCAGGATTCCTGGAAGTACTCAGGATGAAAATCAATTCAGGTTAATGCCTACCCTAATAAGTCAAGGTGTTCACTCTCTGGAGACGGGGTCAAGTATGAAGACAAATTTCTGCCATAATAGTCTTTGATCTTACCAAGCCCGGGCAGCCCTTGTCTCCATCTGTTTAGCTCTAATAAACAGCAACATGCCTGGCACATGGTACTTAGTAAGTTGCTTCTGTGTGTTTGTATCTATTTCTGTTTGTTTCTATTTCTTTTATTCTCCAAATAAATAAAAAGTTATTTTGAGAATTTTCAACTTGTGAAAACAGCATTGATATGATCAAAAAAAAGTTACGCGAGACTAGGGAAAGAAGAGAAGCGTGTTTATACAAATGAGCATAAAAAGAGCCCCTAATCCTCTGTGTAAGAAAGGTAAGGAGTTTGGCAATATGTGGACATGTGATTTAGAGTAACCAGACTGTGCAAGATTTGAGCAACCAGAAGGTATGTACAGGAACTCAAGGGTGGCTATGCTCACTGAGACATGAAAATCTAGAACTCCTTTTTAATGTACAGACACAAAATAATAACAAAGAAGAAAGAGGGGGGAAAGAGGTGCACTTGTATATAGTTAGATACCCAAATGCACAGAGCAACGCTAGGTCTGTGCACATTCACGATGGAAACGCTTAACCCTCAGCTCACTGATTTGCCCTTTCTTCCACAAACATTCATTTAGCACCTATTCCATGTCATGCTCAGGAGAGTACTGGGGGTTAAAATAGCAAGCAGTACCATCACCCCATTCTTAGAGGCTGCTCTGCTGAGAGATGGCACCTTTATCAAGTGTCAGCAAGGGAACCTGGCATTTATCAGGGTGGGTACTGCGCCTTGCTCTGCTGACAGCATGGATTCAATACATGTCATCCCCACTGTGCTAAGACGTTTTAATGGCTTGCACTTTCCTCTCTCTCGTCACCCAGGCGACCTTGTCTTTCTTTACTCTTCAGCCCCTTTTCCCATCCCCCGGTTGTTCTTCTTCACATCTCCTTTGCACCAAGCTGCCTAGGTGTGTGACTTTCAAGAAGTTACTGACTCTGCTTCCGCATACCCATCCATAAAATATTGGAATGACTACATTATCCCCGAAGTCTTACCCAGCTTTGTGCTAAAATTGTGGAATCCTTGCTACGGCTCTCATTGTGATGTTGCTTGCCTTCCCCTCAAAAGGCAGAGCCTGAGACAAGGGCTTGTGTGGAGGTGGTGTAGTTTCAATCATTCGATCATGTAGTTACGTGCATGGAGGGTCTGAAAAAAAATGAAACGGGAAAGGAGGGAAAAACCAAGCTTGGAAGGTGCAGGAACTGTGAAATGGAGAAAGAGAGGGAAAGCAGCCAATCCACAGGTGACTGAGCTGGTTACTATTATGGGAAAACAGAGTGCAATCCTGTTGGCAATGTTCTGAGGAACTGTATGGAATGTGCTTGTGAAATGTCTGAGACTAAGAATGAGGGAATATTTACCCACGGCTCCTGTCCCACTGGTCAAATGTCACCCCGGAAGTGTTGACACCTGTACATTTCGCACTCTGTGCGGGCACCCCCATGGCTGATCAGGCTCCTACAGGGGCTCCATGTGACTGAGGCAGATAAGGCTTGGGAGAAAAAAAATAAGAGATACGCAGTGCAGCTAAGATCAGGAGCTGTTAGACTACACCTGAGTACAGCTGGTTGCTATAGCAAAGACCAGAGAAAATGATGGGATGAGAGAATATGAGACGGAAAAATAAATAGACACACAAGCCATTGCATTCTTCAATGTTTTCCAAGTGTCAATATCAAGAAATTTTAATTTTTTAAATCAGCTTTACCAGGGCATTGCATGTATTGGAACTAAGTAAAAAAGAAAAAACCTGGATATCCCCCATTTCCACAAATGCACAGGCTGGTTGGTGGAGTGAGCTCCACTGTCCATCCCCTTTCCAATTCCACTTAGGTCTATCATATTAACAGTTTTTATTAAAGAAATCTACAATGCGTCAGGCACTGCGTTGAGCACTTTCCATACACTGTTTCTTCTGAGCCTCAGATCAACACGATCCTCCTAAATTAGTACAGATTTTCCCATCTTACAAATGAGGACATTAAGGCTCACAAATGGGAAATGACTTAATTCCATTCACATAATTGATGGGTTCGACTGGGATTCAAATCCCCATATATCTCTAAAGCACAAGCTGTTCCCTGGTTTCGAAACCAACTCA
The DNA here is from genome assembly GCF_017311325.1 of Ursus maritimus. Lineage (NCBI taxonomy): Eukaryota > Metazoa > Chordata > Mammalia > Carnivora > Ursidae > Ursus > Ursus maritimus. The sequence goes on from NW_024424119.1 coordinate 44,707,440, forward strand.
GTGGGCTCTCAGGATCAGGTGTATGTCTCCTTTCTAGCTTTGCATTCCTGCCTGGTCTGGAGACTCCGTTCAAACTGTAGCCTGCCTGGCTTGAGCCTTGATATTCTGCCTAGTTACTTGTCAGAGAGCCTAGCCGCTTGACCTTATCTGCCAGTTAAGATATATCTGATATCAATATTAGCCCAGTTTTGAACCCGAAGCCTCACAATTTTTGATTTCTACTTTTTCTCATTGGAGGCCAGCCTATAATGGAATCAAAACCCCACACTAATCCTTCCGTATTCCATGGTGTTTCTATTGCATTGTCTCTTCTGTCATTTCAGCTTTCTCTTTACACACTCCCTTCCCATTATCCATAATCTATTGAAAGAATAAGATAAGGGAATAGCAGAGAGTGACAGGAATAAACTGGGAGCGATATTAAACATGATTTAGAATCAGAAAATCAGGGAATCTGATATTTGAAGGGAAAATATCAGTCTGTCTCTGTACCCATTCCCTCCTTCAATGTACCTGTCCCTTCTTGACAGCTTCTTGACAGTCCATCATTCAGTGCATTGGAAAATCATAGCTTACCTTCCTCAGTCCCTCCCCCAGAGGGTACCTGTGTACAATGCATTTCCTTCCTCCCTAGACGGACTTGACTGCACCAAGGCCAGATATGATCCTTGCTAAGCCTCCCTTGGGAAAGAAACAATGGGGAGAAGGGAGGCTGGGAAGAAGTAAGGCAGGGGTGAGGAAGTGTCATTTTCATGTGGTAAATAAGAGCACATAGGTCAAGGGAGCAAACACCAAACAAAGATTGTTGATGTGATGAGAACAAGGAAGGAAACATTTTAATTAGAAAAAAATAGTGATAGTTGGGAAAGATTTCAATCAGCCTCCTGTACCCTATCCCCAAATACAACCCTATACTCTTCACCACCTACATCTCTGTCCTTTTTCTTATTAGTGTTGCTTCTGGAGTTTTCTGTATCCACCCCCCTCTCGATTTTGTTTTTTTAAATGCAAATTATCATGACAGATGTATCTGGGCTGTGTTTTTGATAACATGAAATTCTCTGCCTCCTGAAATTCTTTCATTTCCCAGTAGATCCAATTGTTATAAAGTGGGGTATTTTTTTGTTTTTTGTTTTTTTTTATGCTGAGCTGAAAGCAGTTTCCTCAAAACTGCCACTCATTGGTTCTGTGCCTGCCCTTTGGGAGCAAATAAAACCAGTATAATCTCTTCTTTATATGCCTGCCCATCCAGTAGAGAAGGAAACCAACCTTACTGTTCTCTCTACTCCATAAAGTTTTGTTTCCTGAGCTAAATATCCCCAGTTCCTCTTGTTATTTATATGTTGTGGATTGGAATCCGGTGCCTATGCTGATCACTTCCCTCTGGTTACACCACAAATTATTATGTCTCTCTCATTTCCAGACTCAGCTGGCCCAATGTATCACGATGTGGGTCAATTATATCCCTGTCCCTGGAGTCTTATTTCCATTACTACAGTCTAAATCTCCTTGAACCTAAAGATACGTGTGTGTGTGTGTGTGTGTGTGTGTGTGTGTGTGTGTGTGAAAATGACAGAAAATAAGGGCTCATGAAACTTGGATAGAGGATGTAATGGAGAAAACCACATGCATGTGACTCCAAAGTCAAGCAGGTCTAATACTGCATGGCAGTATTATGTTTGACATCAGACATGGCCCAACAGGGGAGAGGAATATGCTTCAACAGTTAGATGATTATGCTAATACAAACTGGGATTTATGTTTGTCTTATTCGGGACTGAATTTGATGCGATTGCTGCCGCTGCTTCGGTGCTAGGTAATGGAGGCTGAAATGTATTCCCTCAAAGATCCTCCGGGAGCAGCCACCTGGGAGTGACAGAGAGAGTCACTGGGTGTCACTGTTGAGTCATATGAATGCAGCTATCTGCTTGCTTATCGAAGTCTGGTTCCTTAAAGAAGCTGGGAGCTGCTTCTTTGGGGTGGCTGCCAGTCCCGTTCTTGTTAGCATCTCTTCATTAGGGTCAAGATAGATTATCCCTCTCCCTGCTTCCCCTTGCGACGTAGCGGGTCAGATGTGCCCCTGTCAGTGTGGGCCTTAGCTGCCTCAGCTGCTGCTTAATGAGCTGATGTGTCCTTGAATCACCTGACAGTCCTACAACAGGGGTCTGCTCTTACGTACCAGCTCAGCAAGGGATCACCCCCACCAGCAGACAAAAGAGATCTCCCCTCACACCCAGGACTTACGGAGCCTCACCGCTCTCTTCACAACAGACAGACCCTTCCATTCCACAGTTAAGAGTTTGTTTTAGATGCAGATATACATGATTCCGGCCTCGGGGAAGAGTCAGTGGCACATTTTCAGTTTTTCATGGGAGTGCTGATTTTGATAGAAATAAGGACAGGTGGTGTTGTAGGCGCCTAGTATGTTACAGGGCGAGGAGAGAAATTGGCCAAAGATAGAAAAACGAAGGATGGGAAGGCTAGGAGATCTAGCAGTCTTCTGTCCAAGAACCGGCCTTGTTACTAACCCAGCCTGATCTACACATAAGTGATGAAATTCTGTTGCCTCGATGACTGAATATCCTTTGTAATATGGTTATTTAAGCCCTTTGGCAGGTGTCTTTACTCCTTCTAGGAGAACTTAATAAAAGCGCAAATGCCAAAGTCCCATATCCCAAGAACTTTTCCTAGATATCTGAGGAGAGCCCCAGGCATCAGTATATTGATAAATTCTACGAGTTATTAAACCATATACAGAGAACACTCTGCCAGGACTAGTCTATAGGTTATATGCTTTGTGAAGATTGTGCATCACATTTATTCATTTATCATTTATTTATTTATTTTCCTTCTGGAATTCAATACTGTTCTGTGTCCAAAAAGATCCTTCCAAAATGCAGGTATGACCACTCTGTTCTGCCCCTTTTAAATTCCCCAGTGGCTAATCACCACATATAAGCCATTTGGTCCTATCATTTGGGCCCATCCTCACTGGGCCCGACTTATTCCAGGCGGGTACCTTTTCCATCCCCAACGCTAATTCTGCTGTCATACTCTGTGCCAGTGGTTCTTCACTTGGGTGCACACTGAAATCACCTGGGGGAGGTTCAGAAACACTGATGCCTGAGTCCTACCCCCAGGGATCCTGTGTTTCAGTTGGTGTGGGAAGGGACCCAAGCATGCATGGCTTTCAAAGCTCCCCAGATGATTCTACAGGGACACAATTTGAGAAACGCTATTCTGTGATAGTCATCTTCCTAGAACACACCTACCTCTTCTTAATCTCCTTTGACCTACCCATAGTTCTTGATCCTTCTTGGTTCAACCCTCACATCATCTCCTTGATGAAACCATCTCTGAGCCTATTCCTCAGCCAAGTTAAAATTTTTCTCCGACATTCCACAGCATTATAGGCATACAATAAGATACTGGATTAGAAATACATATGCCTTTTTAAAAAAATGTTTCTAGACTGTAAGCTAACTCTGGGAAAGCAAATGGAACATTGTTGTCAATATGTTCCCAGCACACAGCCCAGAGCCTAGCACTTATTAGGTGCTCAGGAAATATGTGTAGGACAGCAATATTGATGATGGAGATCACGAATGAGTTAATGAATGAATGATCAATGACAATGATAATGTCTAACATTTATCAAGGATTTACATATATGGCTAATACAAAGTGTTATTATCTCATTTTACACTCACCAAAGCCCCACAAGAAAGACTGATCCACATCTTACCGATGAGGGAACCCAGGTATAGCAGTGCTAAGTACGTGCCACAGCCATGATTTGAAGCCTGGTCTCTCTGACTCCACTTTTAGTTAGTCTGATGATTGCCTCCAATAAGAGAAAGGTAAAGATCGGTAACCAAATTTTCTCATTGTAGCTTTTATTGAACTTCTTTTGCCAGAGAATATATTAACTCTTTAAAGACTTCATCCTATTTAACCCATACAACAACTCTATAAATGAGTCTTATTGTTCTCATTTAATTGAAAAGAAAATCAAGTCTTAGAAAGAGGCAAATTCCGGCAAGGTCCTATGGAAGTACGACAAAGGATAGATGAAATCCTATGGCTTTTTGGCTGTCTGGCTTCAACATCCAGAATTATTCAATATATTACAACAGCCTCATAATGATGAGGAAGACAGGGGGAGAGAAAGAGAGAGAGCTCAGATATATAAATGACTCTTTTGGTCTTACTTTCATGGGAACAAAATACCTCAAAGATAGTTTTCTTTGTCTCTGCTCCCCAAACACTTAGCACTTTTCCCCAAAGGCTCACTGGGACAAAAAGGCAAAATGACTCCTTTTTTTTTTTTTTTTTTGAAGAGATTGATCAATTATTCTGAGCCTACCAAGGGTATCTGAAGTGTGACCAAATTTTTGTATTGATGCCCTTGCAATTTCTTTCTTTAGACAATCAACACAGAGTGTTAATGCCCAGGGGCTTAGGGCCTCTTTCTTTTCCTTTTTTAAAGGATGGGCACCTGAGGCCCATAGAGGAAGGACTTGTGAAGATCACGCAGCACAACTGTGGCCAGGACCCTGTTCTCCTTACCGCCCAGTTCAGTGTTCTCACCCACACGTTGACTCAGTGATTAAAAAAAATCATTGTTAAACATGGTGGATATTATAAAAACAACTTGGGAGTTTTTAGTTGTAAAGTACTCTAAGTGCCAAACCCAAGGTATTTTCATTGCCTATGACTACCACGTAACAAGGCCATTTGCTCTGTGGGATCTTGGTAATAGGGATACGTAGGAGCAAACAGAGGTAAGGTGCAGCTTCCTTTCCCTCACTAATGTGAACAGATGGTTTAAAATGGGAAGTGGCTACTGGCTGCAAAGCAATGTGAACCACTGTCTCCCTGCTGAGGGAAGACAATATCCTTTGAGAAAGAGTGGGGGAGACATCTGGAAATTCCATAGATGAGCCCTGAATGAAGACAGGTCAAAGTTGTGGGAAGAACATCAAAAGGAGAATAATGCTTCCAGGGGCCACGACTTTAGGAATGCTGGTGAAAACCTTCTGCACCCACGTTGTCCCGTGTACCATATGAGAGTTAATATTTGCCCGTCTGCAAACATATCAGGTCCTTGCATAAATTTGCTCATGGCAGTTCCTCCAGTCTGTTCTCCTTCTTATTTCTTTGACCACCACCATTTCTCTCATCCTCAAGCATGACAGTGTGGTCGCTTTATAAATCTTTCACCAGTCTTCCCATAGGAAGATTGCTTCTCTCTCCTTTCCAGTGTTTGCTGCCTGTATGTGTTACAGCTTCTGCTGCAGCATGCTTTTATTTGTGATTGGCTATCATGATATCTACCTCTTCCTCTAGATTGTCTAGTCCTCCTGGGCAAGATCTATGTTTCGACCACTCCTCTTTCTTCCAGTGGAACCTCACAGCTTGTTTGGCATAGAATAATTTCCTATTCAACATTGGTTGAATTGAGTTAAATTGTGAGCATAGATGCTACCTGCATTCTCCCAGACATCAGATCTAAAAAATGTGGCATCCATATCTGGATTATTTGGGGGAATGGCTGGAGAAACTGTTTAAAAATTTACCATCCTATGCAAAAGGATATGGAACCAGAACTCCTGTAGAGGAGACTCAGGTCAGGGATATATCAGATCACCTTTCTGGGCCTCAACTTTCTCATTTGTAAACTGGGGATCATAGCACCTGGCCTGGCTATTTCACAATATTCAATGAGATTACATTTAAATTCCTTTTGAAAACTGTATAGTACTATGGGCAGATCAAGGTTGAGTATTATTTTTATTAATATTATAGTTATTATGACTACATCATAAATATCTAAAGTCTCCTGTGCTTTAAAAAACTATAATTCTTAACTCCATGAATTTTTGAGTGACAATGATAGATGAGAGATACTTGAATTAAAAGAAAATGACCACGGTCTCCCTGAAAATTCCCTAATGAAGCAAGAACCTAAGTCTGAAATTTCTAGGATAAAACCAGTAACAAAAACGAGACATATCGGAAGCTTGGGGTGACATGTTGAGGGCTTAGGAGTAACAGCAGAGATGAGAATGGAACTGGAGGTAGCAGAAAATTCTCTTAAACTGACATTAATCCTTGCTCCTCCCTGAAACCCTTTGATGTACCTGCTGATGGTCCTGTCTTCAAAGAAGGAGTTCTCATTTCAGTGACTTTGACACATACTCTAAGAATTTGGATGTGGATACAAAGAAAAGCAGGAGAATTGGTTCTATAATGGAACTGAGCCCTGCTTCTCTTTGAATGTAACCTTGAATAATTTATTTCTGCTATCTGAATCTGCTTTCTCATCTGTAAATTGGGGCTACAAATAGAGACAGTAGCTGCCACGTACTGAAGAACTCTTAACATTTCCTAACTCTGAGGTAGTTACTCTGTATCTCTTTGTATCTCTTTCTTTGCTGTGGACACTCAGACCTAGGGAGCTTAAGTAACTTCCTTGACTCAAAAAGAAAAGAAAAGAAAAGAAAAGAAAAGAAAAGAAAAGAAAAGAAAAGGAAAGAAAGAAAGAAAGAAAGAAAGAAAGAAAGAAAGAAAGAAAGAAAGAAGAAAGAAAGAAAGAAAAGTATATTTTAAGAGTGCATTGGCATAAAGACAGATATAATTAGTCTGTGAATCAGCTGGGAGAGGGTGGGGCTAGGATTTGGACAAAGGTTTATTGGAATCCAAAGCCTATAATTTTGACTACAAAGTATTACACAAATGTCAGTTGTCGTTGCTATTGGTGATATATTCAGACAGCCTGGGTATTTAAAAGAGAAAAGTTCATCTACTGTGGCTCCAGAAGCCTGAGACATTTCTGATCATTTTCGAAGCAAATTTGTGAAAGCCCCACATGTGCCTATGTGGGAATAAGGGAAGATAGAAGTTCCTCCATTACATTCATCAGGACACAGAGACATCAAATGTTTTAGCAAGGTAAACACACACTATGAGTTAGCCCCTGCCGCACATCCTGCTTGGCACAAGACTCTTTTGTTCTTCATTAATGTATCCCAGTATATTTCATACCACTCAAGTCTTTGCCTCTGATGTCCACCCACCCCACATCAAACACACGCTTCCTCCTCTACCTTGCATGGTTCGAGGGAAGCAGGCGAGCAGAGTTGGCATGGAGACAGGGCTGCACTGTGCCTTTTGGGGGCCCTAGGTACTTTGTCATGATGGGCCCCTTTCCCCATAAAAAATTTTTTAAAAAATATATTTTATGACTGTGTTGGTATAAAGGTGGATAAAATCCAGGTTAAATTCATTATTATGCATTCACTTTTATTATATTTAATTTTTCTTCGATTTTAAAATAAATCAAAATCAAAACTTTTTTATCGTTCCCTAAAAGTATCACAGGCCCTAGGCACTATGCCCTCTTGTCCCAATAGAAGCATTGACCATGAATGAAGAGCTTGGAAAACAAAATGTGACAGGGTATGAATCCGTCCTCAGGAACTTCAAATGTGTGGCCTTCAGTAAATGTGAAGAGCTCTGTGCCCCCAGTTACGTTCTCTGTAAAGTAGAGAATAATCCTTGACTTTACTGGATTAAGAAGATACCAAGTAATGTAATACAAGTTCTTGCTAATTCGTTTGGCCAGGGATTCCAGTTTCTTCTAATTGGCCAGCCTGAATCCTAGGCCCATGCTGGTAGCCAGAGAGTGAGAATAACCTGATTCACTATGCTCCCAGAACCCCATGGAACTTACTGAAAGAAATTAAAAAAAAGTTCTTTTGTGGTTAAAACAAACAAACAAACAGAAAACAAAAACTAATATCCATTAAAATCATCTTCACCATTTTGAAGTTAAAAACTGGAAAGAGAAATAGACATTTACTCCCTTTTCTCTCCTAAAGCACCCAACTAGAAACTCCACCCTAGATTCATATGAATTCATTTGGGTAAAACTATTCAACCAGTCACTCTAGTTCTAGTTATACTAACTATTCCCATATGGATATAGGGAGAGACGTTTGACAAATGTCTTCCTCAAGTCCAGAAAGATCTTATCTACTAACTTTCTCTGGCCTCGTAAACTTAGTATAGGAGAAAATGAGGTTAGTTTAACACAGTGGCAGCTCAAAAATTTCTCTATGGAAGGTAGTGGTTAATTTGGAGGGCAGGTGCTAGAGACTCTCCTAACGGTATTTGCAGAGCAAGTAGCCTATATTTCTCCATGTAAGTAATAACTAGAGGAGACTGATGAAGGTCATGAGAAAGCTGAGAAGCTAAGGCCTATCCAGGGCACCCCTAAGACACACTTCACCCCCAGGAGTTTTGCCGGGTGAAACGAGGCTCAGCTCTTGGGATCTCTGCTTTCCCTTTCATCATTCCCTAGCCAGGCCCCAGGTAACTGAAGATAACAAGATAGGTGAGACATGCCAGCTCTTTCAGGGACCTCCAGACCTTTCCGTCAATTTATTATTCTAGAATTGTCCTTCGGGCACATATCCAAATCATTGGTCTGTATTTTGCCCAACCCAACTTATTTCCATGTTTTAAAAATAATAAGGACATAGGTTTGCCTCTAATCTTCCATCCCTCTCTGTATTTTCTGCTGCATTCTCCTTGATTCAGCAGAGATCATAGTGAATAGTTCATGGGGAATGGAGGCCTGTGTAAATACTATTCTCCCTAAAAAAACAAAAAAAATTTAACGGGGCTGTGGTGAAGAGAAAAAAAAAAAAAGACTTTGGATTTACAAAACCTAGAACAACTTCAGGCTCCAGTGCTAACTAACCGGGTCATTCTGAGCAAGCAAACTCCTCAGAGTTTGCTCATCTGCAGGATGACTTCCTTACCCTACAAGGTTTTTGTGAGACCTAAATGGGGTTTTGTTTATGGATGGCCTTTAAAGCCAGCAAGGTGGCATGCTTCTTACAAAGTAGGAAACTATAATTATGCTGTGATCACTAGATACCTTCTATCTCCGTCGCACCAAACATCTGGCTACTAACCAGATTTGCAGTCTCTTCTGATCAGCCTCACAGCCTGAACAACCCACTGACATTATTTCTACATCCTGGGGAAGCATTTCAATGATTTAATTGACTGATCTTTATTTACATTTGACTGCCATTAGGCTGGACAGAAGTTGACTGCTATTTATCCTTAAGATGCAATTTTCTTTCTTTCTTCTTTTAAGTCTATGTTCTTTGAATGGATCTTTTAAATGAAAGAATTGTTTCATTGTACACATTTGTCCCTATAGAATAGCTGCCAGTATTACCTGCAATAATGGAATTCCATCATCAGAAAGAATGGTGTTGCTGGGGGTGGCTATCTAGTGAGGAGGAAGAGGGAGGAGAATAAGAGAAGGAAGCGTTTCAGATCGGTGTCGTTCTAGTGCATGGATCACCCTTTCATTAGCATATCAGAAAAGAAGGCAGCTAAGGTCCTGTAAAATTAAAGGGACACGAGCATGAAGAAGAGTATCAAATTGAGCTTTTGTTGGAAATTGTTGAGGAGGAGGGAAAATCACCTTTCAAAGCTTCAAATGCTTTCATAAAGTTCCCTTAAAACATGATCACTGACTTTCTTCACTTCCATCCTTTTTAAAATGTAAATCACATTTTAAAGGGATTTTAAAATATTTTTCTGAAAAATCATTCGCAAGTTTAATTCACTAAGAACATGAGGGAAAAACAGACAAACGGAAACACGTTCTTAGATTGACGAGATGTGTTAGTCATAAATGAAATCATGTAAAAGAAAGCACTGAATAAACTATAGCCTTTTATACATGCAAAAGTTTTATCAGTCAAGTATTGATTTGTTGAAGCTCTTCTATGTGTGATAAATGGAAGAGCAGATGTAAAGTAGTATTTGACACGTAGTAAACCCCAAATAAATAAATATTAAATTTCTCCCCCTTTTGACAAGACAGCTTTGCTTGGGTCGCATCTATAGGGCAAGCTTCTATTAGAGAAAGAATGCCTACTTGTTGTTGCTAGCCTTTTTTTATTGAATATATTTCGCATCAAGGTCACAATGATTGATTGTGTCTTGAAAGTTGGCAACCTTTCAGAATGGACTTGTAAACTTGTTCATCTCATTTTGTTTGGCAATAGGTATCAAAGGTCTTAAAAATTTTTATTTTCCCTTTGACCCAATAATTTTACTTCTGGGAATATATCCTGAGATAATAATCTTAAACTCAGAGAAAGTTTTATGCACTAACATGTTTACCACTACCTTATTCACAATGAAAACTTGTGAACAAATTTCATCTATAACAATAGAGCAAAGATTAACTCAAGATGCAGGCCAGTAGCGTGCCGACCCATGCATCACCAGCCCTGGCCCCGTGTTAGTGGACATCCAATACATACTGGTGAAACTGAATAATTTTATAATGTAATCAATTTTGAAATTAGGCTAAGTGGAAAAAGACAGTCACAGGACAGATACTGCATGACTCCACCTACATGAAGTATTTAAAATAGTCAAACTCATAAAAGCATAGGGTTGAATGGTGGTTGCCAGGGACTGATGGGAGCAGGGGATGGGGAGATGCTGTTCTATAGGTATAAAGTTTCAGTTGTGCAAGAAGAATACATTCTGAAGCTCTGCTGTAAAACATAATGCCTATAATTAACAACACTGTGTTGTGCACTTGATTTTTTTTAAGAGAGTAGACGTCAGGTTGAGTGTTCTTACAAAGAGAGGGGGGCACAATTGGAAACTTTTGGAGGTGATGGGTGTGCTTATTATCTTGACTGCGGTGATAGTTTCATGGGTGTATACATATGCTCAAACCCATGAAAGGGTATCCATTAAATCTGTGCAATTTTTTATATATCAGTTATCAATAAAGGTTTTTGTATGCATGGATGTGCATGTGTAGTTCTATGTGTGTAATCACATGTATAAATTCATGTGATCAGAACCATAATCAGGACGCAGAACTGTTGTATCACTACAAAGGTCCCTCAGCTACCCTTTTGTAGTGATAACCATCCTCTTTGCCCCCACAACCCCGCTAAACACAAATCTCTTACCATCTCTAACATTTTCATTTGAGAATGTTATATAAATATTCATATGGTATGTATGTTTATTAATTTTTTAACAACTACAATTGTATTATCTAGATTATCCTGCATTTCTCCCTCTTTTTTCTTTTTTCACCACTTAAAAATAAATCATAGGCAGTCCTACATGGCAACACATGTTTATAATTCTTTACCCTCTAATTTTTAATATTATATATGTATTTATAAATATCCTGTAGGGACACCTGGGTGGCTCAGTTGGTTAAGCGTCTGCCTTTGGCTCAGGTCATGATACCAGGGTCCTGGGATCCAGCCCCACGTCAGGCTGTCTGATCAGCGTGGAGTCTGCTTCTCCCTCTCCCTCTGCTGCTCCTCCTGCTTGTGTGCTCTCTCTCTGACAAATAAATGAATAAATAAAAATCTTAAAAAATATATAAATAAATAAATACCTTGTAAAATTTGACATTATGAGAATCATATCATGCAATTTCTTTTTTCAAGAAATCTTTTTTTCTTAAATTTCTTCTTCCTCTCTTCTTTCCCCACAAATCAACTCTTCATCAGTGGCTCTCCATACTGAGTAATCGTGGTTGCACCTTCAGTGTATTATTATGTTTTTTGCCATATTTATCATATATATACAGACACATCAGAAAGAATATATATGATTATATGAATATATACACAAACGTGTCAAAAGAAAAAAATGCAGATACAAAGTAATATAATAACAATATGATTCTGTTTGTTAAAAATGAATACTACCACTCTCGTCGATTATAAAAATAGAATCGCAATAAATACATTTTTAACATCTTGTTTTTTCAGCAATACCACTCAGAGTATCCTCCAAGTCAAATGTTGTCATTCATGTTTGAATTGCTACGTGAGATTCTAAGGTTTGAATGTATTCTGTAGTGTGGGCGATGATCACTCACCCACCCCGTCTCATAATGAATGGAATCTGCTTTGTTTCTAGTCTTTGACATTGTCAACAGTGTTGTAACAAGCACACTGTGTGTGGGATATATATTGTGTAAACACACGCACACACACATGGAGACTGGGAGAGAGAAAATGTTTCCTATTACCACGATAACAATTTACCCCACACTTGGTTTAAAAAATGTTTTTTCTCTTATGATTCTGGAGAAGTCTCCAGAAATGGGTTAGAGGTTAATTCTGGAGACTCCAAGAGAAAAAATAATTCAAATCCCTTGTCTTTTTCATCTTCTAGAGCTTGCCTCTGTTGCTTGGCTCCTAGCCCCTCCCTCACATAACTCCAGCCCCTCCCTTCTACTGTTACATCTCCTAATACTAACTGATCCTTCTGCCTCCTTCTTATGAATACATTCCCCCCACCCAGAAAATCCAAAATAACCTCCCCATCTCAAGACCCTTAATTTAATCACCTTTGTAAAGTCCCTAATATCATGTAAGATAACATAGTCACAGGTTTTGAGGACTAGGACATGGGCATCTTTGGCCATGGGTATTATTCAGCCTCCTACATATATACTCATATTTAATTTTCGAAGGACAGATTCACTGGAGTGGGAATTCTGGGTTGAATAATGTGGTGGATTATCTTATTGCTCAGCAAATAAATATTCATTCTCTTCCTCACCACACCTTAGCTTTGAGTATATTTTTCCACCTCACTGACTTTGGACTTGCTATGATCAAAAGAGTGTGACTTTTGAAGGATTAAGTTCCAGATATTTTCTTGAGTTTTTTCCTCCATTATGAGAATAGACCCTTAGTAGTGTTTGCTTTTTGAGCCTGGCTCCCAGAAAGAAGGAAAGAAAAAAACTATCCAAATTTTGAAGAACCATAGGTAATCCATAGATATAGTAAATATGTGTTTGTTGTTCTAGGTAGCTGTGTTTGGGGGAATTCTTTGTCTTCGCAACAAAAGCTGATTGATACATAGAGTACGGATATATTCAATTATAATAGATATTGCCTAATTCCTCTGTGATAGTCCTCTAGCAAGGCAAATTTATACAAACAATACATGAGAGCATTTTTATCCTGCATCTTCACTACAAAAGGAATGATCAGTCATTAACTTTTGCCAATATGATGGATATAAAAGTATGCCTCATTACCCTTGAGAATTTTACTTCCTTCACAGGAATAGTTCTTCATATTTTAATTCACTATTTAGATTGGATATAGTTGTTTACATTTTTCTTACAGTTTTTTTCCTTAAACTTGTAAAAATATGTCAAACCTGTTTTTTTTCTGTTTGTTTTTGTTTTTGTTTTTGTTTTGTCTTCAGGTTGGAAAATATTCTATATTTCCCTAGTTCATTGTTTGCTAATCACTCGTGTGTATATACGTATGTATACACACACGTAGATTAGGATACATATATTCCAATTTCATAGAGATAAATATTTCTTTTAATTTCCTATCTTTTTTTTATTTTTTCTTTTTTTTCTTTTTCTTTTCTTTTTTTTTTTTTTTAGAGCTTATTTATTTATTTGACACAGAGAGAGATAGCCAGCGAGAGAGGGAACACAAGCAGGGGGAGTGGGAGAGGAAGAAGCAGGCTCCCAGTGGAAGAGCCTGACATGCGGCTCTATCCCAGAACTCCGGAATCACGCCCTGAGCCAAAGGCAGATGCTTAAGGACTGAGCCACCCAGGCGCCCCTCTTTTATTTTTTCTTTTTTTAAAAGATTTTATTTATTCTTTTGAGAGACAGAGAGAGCACAAGCAGGGGGAGGGGCAGAGGGAGAGGAAGAAGCAGACTTCCCCCTGAGCAGGGAGCCCCATGAGATGCAGGGCTCCATCCCAGGACCCTGAGATCATGACCTGAGCCAAAGGCAGACGTTTAACTAACTGAGCCACCCAGGCGCCCCACTATCTTTCTTTTCTTGGTTATGAAGTTTACTCCTATGCTTAGAATGTCTTGTGATACTTTTGTTTTATTTATTTAATCATTTATTTTTGTATTTAAGCTTCTAAACCATCTGGAATTTATTTTTTCTATCATGTGAGACGGGCTCCAACTTAATTTTCTTCCAGATGGGTAGCCAGTTGTGCCAGCTCTATTTAGTTTAATCATCCTTTTCCCCCATATTGAAATGCTACTTTTGTTACATTTTAAATTCTTCTATAAATATTGTGACCTCTTTTTGGATTATGAGTATATACTTTCTGCCATGCAATTGTCTAAGTCCTGGAGTTACAGTGTGGAATAAAACAAAGTCCCCATTTTCCTGAAGTTTATGTTCTAGTAGAGGAAAGCAGGAAAAAAAACTGAGTAACTAAATCAATTGATCAATCAGTATTTGATGGTAATAGAGTAAAGCAGAGGATAGAGAGTGAGGAAGGATGGCCTTTTAGAAAGAGGATCCGGAGATTTTGTCCTTAATAAATTTGACATTTGAACAGAACCTGAACGATTCTAGAGTGTAATCTATTTGTATAACTAATAGCAAAGCATTTGAAGTAGAGGAAACAGCAAAGGCAAGGACCTTAAAAAGGAGTGTGCTGTCTCTGAAAAATATCAAAACTAATGTGGTTGGCTAATGTGTCAGAACAGTCAAGCTATTATCAGTTTCCTTAGAGACAGATGTATTTTATCTTCTTATTCCAATACTACAGTGAGTTGAACAGAGGGCTATTATAGCATGTTCAAATATCAGCAAGGCCTGTCAACCTTCATTATTCTATCTTTGACACTTTTCTTGGATATAATTTAGGATTTTAAATGATATTAAGATCATTTTATTAAATTGTCTTCTTTCCTCAACAAAGCAAATAGTGGAGATCGATCTATCTATCTATACATACATACATACATTCACACACATACACACACACAAATACAGAGAGAGAGAGAGAGAGAGATGTTTAGATAGAAATTTAGGTAGATAAAACTTGCATGTGATTATTCTAATTGGATTTGAACTAATTTTTATTTTAATTACTGGAAATTTGATCCTTTTTGGTATTAAATCTTTCTACCCAAGGGCATGCTACTGCCTTTGGCAGGTTTTATTTTGTGTTTTTCAATAATATTGTATAGCATTATGTGGGTCCTATCTCTTTGATGATAATTTTATTTTTAATAATTTTTAATTTTGTGGCTATTTTGATGATATTTCTATTCTCTTTTCAATTGCTTATTACTAGAATAGAGAAAAATATGTATATATTGTACATTTATTTTGTATCCAGCCACCTCCCAAAGTCTGTTATTTCTGTGTCTTCTCCCAGAAACATTGAATTCTTTCTATAAATAACCTTGCTAAAGAAAGGATAGTTTAAAATTTCTTCTCATCAAATATGTAGCAAAAGTTATTCAGTTCTCCTGCTTGGGGATACTTGCCAGGACATCTAAGACATTTTTGAATACTAATATGGATAGCAGTCATTTCTTCCCATTTCCTGATATTTATTGTATTAGTTTAATTCAATTCTTATTTGCACTGTATTTTCTTTTTTTTTTTTTAAGATTTTTTATTTATTTGACAGAGATAGAGACAGCCAGCGAGAGAGGGAACACAAGCAGGGGGAGTGGGAGAGGAAGAAGCAGGCTCATAGCGGAGGAGCCCGATGTGGGGCTCGATCCCACAACGCCGGGATCATGCCCTGAGCTGAAGGCAGATGCTTAACCGCTGTGCCACCCAGGCACCCCTGCACTGTATTTTCTTAAGAATTGTTTTCACATTTATTAAATGTCTTCTGAGTCAGCTAATCCCCCCCCAATTATGGTAATGTAGAAAATTATGTTGATATGTTCGAATGAACCTTATATTCAAAGAACAAATCCTACTTGGTAATGGTTTTCCAAAGTTTCTTCTATTATTTTTTCATTGTTCTTCTTCTCTATCCATTCCTTTTTCTCTTTCTGAGACTTCTATGGTTTGAATAGTAGATCTTCTGTATTTTTGTTACTTATAACTTCATTCTTGATATCCATTACTTCATGTATTATCTGTGTACTTTGAGACACTTTTTTCTATTTGATCTTTCCCTCTCTCTCCCTCTCCCCTCTCCATCCATTTCTCTTCCTCTTCTTCTCCCTTTTATACTAATTACTGGAAAACTGACCTTTTATAGTACTAAGTGTTCCCATCCAAGGGTATGTCTTTACTCTGGCAGGTTTATTTTATATCTTTCAATAAGATTATAAATGGTTCACAACATTAAAAGATTATAAAGACTACAATCTTAAAATATTATATATATACATACATATACATTGTATATACATATATACACACATATATACACATATTATAACAATGTTTTAGTTGTTTAGATAGATTTATTTCTCCTTTAATTCTCTATTTGCTTCTCTGTTCTTACTCTGTATGTAGCTACAAGCCCTACTGGGTGTCTTTTTATGTTCCTTTGATCCCTGGCCTTTCAGTCAAGCTTCCAGAAAAACCTTGAGTATGACAGTCTCATAAGGAATATCTAGCACATAGTTGCATTTGGTAGTCTATGCCCTTATGAGACAATAGGTCACAACTCCTCTATTCCCTGGTATCCTCCTGTCTTCCCACTTCTAGTCCCCCCTCCCATGTATGTCAGGATATAGGGCACACTTAATGTAACCCAAATAAACTTTCTCTAAGGGCTACATGTTTTGATGGGTGAGCTGTCCACCAGGATTTCAACTAATCCCCAGTCTTTTTTAACTGAAAGGGGAAGCTGTTCTTCACATTCCATCCCATTATAACTATGACGGAAGCTGAGGTTTACAACACTCTCCATATTCTGCATATCTGCTTGCCCCAGCTCTGCTCAACACAATAGCGTGTTCAAGGCACAGTAAGGTATGATGTAAACCAGACCAGTTCTGGAAATAGGTACCTCATCTCATGTTTGAGTATTTTATCTCATCTAGAGTATTTCATCTTTGCCTAGTCATGAGACATTAATCTTTGGGTATCATGAGACACTGCTCAAATTTATTACTGCTAAGTGTTCAAATGCTTATCATCAAATTGTTATTTGTATTTGAAAGCACCTTTCTCTTTTTCCCAAAGTTACACATATCCTTATGGACATTTTCCAACCCATTCATGAGAGAGATTTTTTTGAGAGAATAAAATGGTGAATTGTTTATAGCATGTATGTCTGTCATTAGCAATAATTCCTCTTCTTTGCATTTTAAAACATGTTTATCACTTCTAAGATTCCTCACATAAATTATCTTGTTTGAATCTCATCATAATCCAGTAAGTTATAATTTTAAAAAATATATATATAGTTATTCATGGAATACATTATTGCAATATTAATTATTACTTGGTAGACATTATATAAAACTTTCCACATTTAGACTTTACACTAACTGTTTGGAGAAGGTACTGTCATTATCTACATCTTACAGATGTAAAAAATAAAATATAAGATTATATTTTACTATAAAATCTCAAATTGAGTAGTCCAACTGTAAAGGTGTACCTAATCAGGGGTGAAACTGGGAATTTGCACCCTTAAAATCTAATTGTAAAGTGTATACTCTTAAATACCATGTAATCATTTGGGTAGATGTAACCATTTATATTTACTGATAGGAAACTCGTGGAATATGTTGACTTGCTTGCTCATGGCCACTTAGCAAAAGTGAAACAGAAACTAGAAATCATATCTTCTCATTTTAAGTATGTGTTTCTTTCCAGGTTATGATATGTAACTAATATAATTGGTCCCATTGTAGAAACTGAGCAGTATGCAATCATATAGACCCATTTGAAGATATTACAATACTGTTTCACTTAGCAATGGGTAAGCCCGAGATTCACATACATGTTTTTTTATGTAATTTGCAGTATAACCTACTTTTTAAAATTGTTGTTATTGCTGCGTAATTAGATTAGCCTAATTATGGCCATTACCTTTTGATTTCACTTTGAATTTTATTCTATTTTTATATAGATTTTAACAACTAAGCAAAAGTAAATTCAGTGGCAAAGCTTTTATAAAATGCAAGCTGATTTCTGCTATTGTAAAGAATATGTTAATAGAAAAGCAATTGAAATAATTTCCAAAATTTTAATGGAGTCAAGTTTCAGAAATGTGAGTTCATTCGAGTCAATGAATATTCACTGAGTCCTTATGACATGCTGGGCACAATGCTAGCAATAGTGGGAGAGAAAGAGATCATAAGAGCAGTCACTGCCTTTGGGGGCTCTAACTCATTGGGAGAGACAGGCATGTACACAAGCAATCTTAATATTAGCTAGAATGTTATAAGTGTTATAACAAAGGGACTGAGAAAGTGCAATAGGGATATGAAGGAAAGAGATATTAACTCCAACAGGGCGAACTGGAGCAAACAAATAAACTCCACAGCTGGTGCAATAAAATGTGATTTCAAGAAAAAAAAAATACTTTCGTTTTAATTGCCTTCAATGTTATTAGGCAAGTTGCCAAGACATGTTTCCTCCATATCAAGTTATATCTGAAGAATATCACTTTGAAAAGGAAAGAATGTACCGTTAGAGTTGGACTACTTATTCTGAGATTTTAGAGCAAAATATTCACCCTGACAGTTACTTGAGTGGTCAGTTCTAATAACCTGTTTGTTATTGGATGGTGCAAACTAAGTTTCTAGACAAAGGAACTAACTTTCCAAAGGTCCCAGGGCACCTAATCACTAGTTAAAATTTAAAGACACATGTCACATGACTTTCAGTTGACCTGGTTTTCTGCCTCACAGGGGTTCTCCTCTTTACCTTTTATACCTTCATTCATATTGTTTTCCTTTCAAAAAGTATTCAGATTCCTGCACCATTAAAATCAGGTTGGGCTCTCTCTTCTGAAATCATGAAAAACCACAGGAAGGTACAAGAAATGGAAGTGACATCAGCAACATGGCTAATAAGATACTCTTAGTTACATCTTCCTCTCAGCAACAATTTCGTCTCCATCAAGGACAGAAGTACCTTTGTGAGAGCTGTGGGATTCAGTACCATACACCAAGGGACCCAAGAAGAAGTCTTGCCCAGCCAAACATTAGGTGTGAGGCTTAGGGACCTTGGCCCAACTGTGGACACCTCATGGCAGTACCGTGACTCTCGTCCCTCCTACTGCAGTCCTAGAGCCCCTGGAGACCTTTGACATAGACAAGCAAGCCTTTGTGGAAGTCTAGGTTTTGAGAGGACAATCTGCACTACATCGTTGCTGGAAAAATTTTAAAACAATAAACAAACACACAAACACAAGCTTGGATGCATTGGAAAGTGTAAGGAACATTTTGACTTTACTCACTTCACCCCTCCCCAAAGGCAGAACAGTCAGGTGTCAAGTGAAATCTTCTCAACCTGTGATTTCTTCTGCAGGGGAAAGTGAGAGTATGTGAGTGAGCATCCAGCTTCCCCAGCTGTGTGGAACGTTGCCAAAAAGGCCCATTTTTCTCTCCTCCCATTCAGAGTACTGAGTCAAGAGCTGCATAACTGGGAGGCAGGAAGAAGCTAGGAGAGTAGCAGATAAGACTCCGGGGAAGACAGTTAAAGGGATGTGGATCATAATAACTGCACTGTGGATTCCATCAAGAAACCTCACAAAGCCACTGGGGAGACCTCACCCACGGATGCCCCCAACAGGGCAACCACAGCCCTCCACACACTTCACCTACACTCCTCCACCGACTATGGCAGGCTCTTTGTGTGCAATTCCAATGGCAGCATGAGTGAGCACTGGCAGATGGCTAGTGAGCATGTGCAAAACCAGCCCCAATCTGCAAACCAGGAAGAGACTACAGACTTCAGCTTTAGCTCCATTTTGGGGATAACAAAAGGAGGCTAGAATTCACATAGAACCACAAAATCCCCAAGTAGCCAAAGCAATAATTCTGAGAAAGAACAAACCTGGAGGCCTCACACTATCTGATTTCAAACTATATCATGAAGCTATAGGAATAAAAACAGTTTGCTACTGCATAAAAATAGACATAAATAGACATATAGGCCAATGGAGAGACACTGAGAACCAGAAATAAACCCTCACATATATAACCAACTAATATTTGACAAGGAAACCAAAAATACTCAATGGAGAAAGGATAATCTTTCCAAATAAATGGTGCTTGGAAAACTGGGTAATCACATGCAGAGAATGAAACTGGATCTCTGTCTTATACCACTCACAAAAGTTAACTCAAAATGGATTAAACACTTAAACATTAGACCGGAAACCATAAAACCCCTAGAAGAAAAATAAAGAGAAACCTCCTTGACATTAGTCCTGGCAAAGTTGTTTTTGGATATGACACCAACAGCACAAGCAAAAAAAGCAGAAATTGGGGCGTCTGGGTAGCTTAGTTGGTTAAGCTTCCAACTCTTGATTTCAGCTCAGGTCATGATCTCATGGTCGTTAGATCAAGCCCTGCATTGGGCTCCGTGCTCAGTGGGGAGTCTGCTTGAGATTCCCTCTCCCTCTGCCCCTGCCCCCACTCATGCATGCATACGCATACAGTCTCTCTCCCTCTTTTTCTCAGCTGAATAAATGAATCTTCTTTAAAAAAAAAAGCAATAGTAATAAGTGGAATTACATCAAACTAAAAAAGTTCCTGCATGGCAAAAGAAATAGTTAACAAAGTGAAAAGGCAACCCACAAAATGCGAGAAAATATTTGCAAATCATATATCTGATAAAAGATTAATATTCAAAATACATAAGGAACTCATACAAATCAACAGAAAAACAAACAAACAAACTGATTAAACATGGACAGAGGAATTGAATAGACATTTTTCAAAAAAAGATATACAATGGCCATCAGGTACATGAAAAAATGCTCAACATCGCCGATTGTCAGGGAAATGCAAGTCAAAAACGCAATGAGAGATCACCTCACCCTTAGAATGGCTATTATCAAAACAAAACAAAACAAAAACCCACTACAAGAGATAACGCATGTTGGCCAGGATGTGGAAACAAGGAAACCCATGTGCACTGTTGGTGGCAATGTAAATTGATACAGACACTGTGGAAAATGGCATGACGGGTCCTCAAAAAATGAAAAATAGAAGTACCGTATGACCCAGCAATCCCACTTCTGGGTATATACCCAAAGCAAATGAAAGCAAGATCTCAAAGAGATACCTGTACTTCCACATTCGTTATAGCATTATTCATAATAGCCAAGACATGGAAACAACCTATGTTTCCATCAACAGATGAATGGTTAAAGAAGTTGTAGTAAGTATGTGCAATGGAGTATTATTCATCCACGAGAAAGTGGGACATCCTGCCATTTGTGACAGTACCTTGAGGGCATTATACTAAGTGAAATAAGTCAGACAGACAAATACTGTGGGATATCGCTTATATGTGAAATCTAAGAGTCAAACTCATAGAAACAGGAGTACATGGTGACTACCAGGGGTGGGAGGTGGTGGAAATGGGGAGATGTTGATCAAAGGATATAAATTTCCAGGTATAAGATGAATAAGTTCTGGGAATCTAATGTATGCGATGGTGATTATAGTTAATAATACTGCATTATATCCTTGAAAGTTCCCAAGAGGATAGACTTTAAATGTTTTTACCATAAAAAAGAAATGGTAATTATGTGGGGTGATGGAGACATTAACCAACCCTATTATGGTAATCATTTCATAATATAGAAGTGTATCAAATCATCACAATATTCGCCTTAAATTCAAATCATTACATTATACACCTTAAACTTACACAGTGGTATATGACAATTGTCTCGATAGAGCTGGAAAAAAAAAATGCAATCACTGTCCATTTCGCATAGACCATGAAGAACTGTCTTTTGTATGTTTATTTCTACTCCAATGAGATGCACTCTATGGTGGTTAACAGGAGAGCTGCAGACCCTGAGTTCAATTTACCTATACACCACTAATTTTAGAGAAATTACTTAAAATTCCCCATGCTTCCATTCCTCATCTCTAAGGGGTCAAAAAAAGAGTGCCTGCCTCATGGTGTGTTTTAAAGTTTAAATGATCTGATAGATGTAAACCATTCAGAAGAATGCTTTGAGCATGTGAACATTGTAAGGATAATCTATTATTCATTCTATGCTTTGCTTTCCTTCACTTCAGAGGAAAACTGGTAGAAGATAGTAATAAGCCTGTATTTAGGGAGTTAGATGTCCCATATGACCTTTAAGACCAAAATTAAATAACTTTATTTACTAACTATTCACAGGATGCTAGTACCATTACCTATACTCTTAAATGGATGAGGAAGTTAAAGCTCAGAGAAGCTATATGACTTGCATAGGATACACAGATAAGAAGATTCAGAGGTTTTGTTTTTGTTTTTAGGTTTTCTGCTGCTGGATATACACACATATAACCCACTTGATTTATATGTGTTTCACCAAATAATAAAAAAAAAATTTACCAACTCTAGAAGCAACTGGGTGGCTCAGTTGGTTAAGCATCTGCCTTCAGCTCAGGTCATGATCCCAGGGTCCTGGGAGCCTCTTTCTCCCTCTCCCTCTGCTGCTCCCCCTGCTTGGGCTCTCTCTCTCTCTGTTAAATAAATAAAACCTTTAAAAAAAAAAACTACCAACTCTAGATTCGAGCAGTCTACTGATCTTTTACCATATTGCCTCTAGAAAGTCAGGTTGGGTTAAATGGATTTTCTAATATGTAAGAGATGTAAACATATGGCTATTAATTCCTTTCTTGCCTCTCCTCACTATTCAAATTTTAGTCATACTGATTTTTTTTTCTTCTCCAATCCTTGAATAGGCCATGTTCTATCTGACCTTCTAGCTTGTACACATGCGTGCTTTCTGCTCACCCTTCTAGACACACACAGACCATACACACACATACACACACCCACACATGCGTACACACATGCACAGATATAATGCACCCCACCTTCATTTTCCCAACGAATTCCTACAGCTTATTCTCAACTTTAACATCAAATGCTCTTGGATACCTACTTGTCCCCACCACCCTCACCGTGTTTAGGTACCCAACTCTGTCTTTCTACATTGCTTTATGTCCCATCATCATAGCACCTATCAAGCTGAATTGTAAGTGTCTAGGCATCTATCTTCTGCTAAAGTAGGAGCTCCTTAGGAGTTGAGACAGAGCACATTGCACTTACTGTTTCAATTCTATGCCTAGTTCACTTGCCACTGAGTTGTTCTATGAATATTCAATGAATGAAAGAATGAGTGAGTGAATGAATGAATGAAAATCTATTGGTACTCATTAGACTTGCATAAGAACATCTGCACCAAAATCTCCATCATTTGCAGCAACAACAAATAAAATAGATAAAAAAGAGTTAAGGAATTATAGGCTTAAAGATGATTTTAAAAATAATAACTGGCATAGAGAATAACCCTTCAAAAGCCTAGTCACAAATGTAAGCCCATTTGTAAATTGCAACATTCATTTCGCCCACATTTTGCTTACCTCAAACTAGAAAGGCACCAAGATGCCATGATTAGGGCAGAGCTTGCATCCAGAGATTTGTACATAATTCATAGTTTAAGTTCTGCAAGTTTGCATAATAAATAGTTTAAATACTGCAGCAACAGAGCTGGAGAGGAAATTAGGATTCTGAATGAAAAAGTTAATTATACCTCCAAGGATTTTTTTTTTTTTTGCAATACATTAAAAACAAGTTTAGAAGAGGATAATTTAGGCTAAAAAGAGACGGAAATGCAGGAGATTATGGGAGTGGTGATAACTGACAAGTTATCTTATTAAGTGGGGGTAATTAGACTAAATTAATTTTAAAATTGTAGCAGCGGATTCTAGATCAACAATAGCGTAAATAATTTATGGGGCTGGTGATCTTGCAGCTGGAGTCATTTCTGTTAGATGGACTCTGTTCTTAACATTATTGGCCATTTTCTCTGCTTCAACCATTCTATTCAGATAACCCTGAGGGGTATAGTTTACAACAGGAATCTCCACCCTTTTAGCTAGGCTGCCAAAATAGATCAAAATACAAGAAATCTTCATCAAAGGAAAGCAGCTTTTTGTAAAAAAGATGTCATAGGATAGCTCTCCATCAATTTGCCTGTCCATTCACCTACCCATCCAAACTATGTATACGACTAATGTTGCTACTAATAAATAGTATTAAGTTAATATTTTTTTGGAACTTAATGTGGGTCTAGGTACTATGTTGAGCATTGCACATGCATTATTTTGTTTATTTTAAACAATAGCCTTGTGAAATGTGCACAAATATTAATCCTAAACTAAGGGCTCAGAGTAATGAAGCAACCTGCCCAAGAATAGACAATTGATAAGATTTTTGGTCAGCTCCCAGCAGTATGATACCAAAGCCACATTGAAAACTATTGTGCTGTACTAAGCATTGACCAGAAGTCAAGAACAGATATTCTCATTTGGAGATTGTGTAATTTGGGAAGTAAACACAATGGGAGAAAATACCAACCTTTAAAGGTGAATAGTGGAGTGCAGTGAAGAAAGATAAAATAAAGAGGCAGAGGGCTTGGTTGGATTCTTGTCTTATTTTAAACTGTGTCATAGCCATATAAACTTGAGTTCATTATGTAACCATTCTAATTATTATATTCCAATCTGAAAAATGAGGCAGATGAGAAGTCTTGCAAGTTAGTAACAAGGCATGCCAATAATGATGACAACATATTTCATTTTATAAGAATGCTCCCAGACCCTTCTATGGAAAACACTCCCCATCCACACCCCCTGCTGAAAGGAGAGCCCCAGGTAGCCTTGACTTCCAGCATGGAACCTCTCGCACACCCCACCCTCAAGCTTGGCTGCCACAGTTGCTCTGGATGGAGTGACAAAGCCATATACCATCCAGTGGCATGGTAGGAAATGCTCTACTCAGAGAATCCAACCCCTATTTTTGGAAATGTGTACCGGGAGTTCAGATTAAACAAGGCAACTTAGTTTTTCTTGATTTTTCTCTATCAGCCCACAGTCAATTCACCAAAAGCTGGCAGCCCTTACTTCAAAGTAGACTCCAGATCTGCCTGCTTCCTACCACCCCTTCTGCTACTACTTTCATTATAGCCATCAGCATCTCTCATTTGAATTATTCCATTGTCTTTTGCCTTTGCCTTATATAGATCTATTTTTAACCTAACAGCAAGAACATCACTCCTCTGTTTAATAGCTTCCTATCCCACTTAAATTAAAGCAGTTTTTAACATAGTCTGCAAGGCCCTATACAACTAGGGTCTCTGCCTTACGTCTTTAAGTTCATTCCCTACTACTGCTGCCTTTCCTATTCTTCACTCCAAACACTTGCCCTCCTTTTTGTTCCTTGGTATTCCCAACATCTACTTCCATGCAACAGCCTTCACACTAGCTCTTCTCTCTATCACATTCTTCTTGCAGATCTCAACATGTCATTCCCTCACCTCTTAAAGGTCATTGATGAAATTTCACTTTCTCAGTGGCCACTGTGACCACACTGTTAGATTGCAAACACTCCCACCCCGGTAACTTCTCATTCCCTGTCTCTGTATGGTTTTTCTTCATTGTGTGGATTATCTTCTAATCTAGTAGGATATTTACTATCTGCCTATCCTAATTAAAGCACAAAATCTCTGAAGATAGGGATTATCGTCTGTGACACCACTGTATTACCAGCATGGCAGACATTGTAGCATAATAAATATTTGTCGAATATTGGTTGAGTAGGTTAATGAATAAATGAATGAAATGTGCCATCTGGAAGCAAAATAACGATAGGAGGTTATTATCGAGCTACAGAGTTGAGTAAATAGAATCTAGAAGGCAGAAGTTATAGGTGTAGAGAAGAGTTCTAAAGTACAGAATAAGGAAGTGGGTGCAAAACCTAGAGGAATTACACATACTGGAGGAGGAATCACAACTTCTTGCTTGTAAGGTCCACAGACCATCTTATACTCAAATTTCAGTGATGGTCTCCTATCCTGGCTTGTCATTAAGATCTAAGCTTACTTCATAGTTACTCTTGAAATCTGTCATTTGCCTCAACTATGTGCCTTAAATTCAGTCTTTGTTCCTTATATTCAAAGAGCTCAAACCAACCTTTCTCAACATCATTGATTCCTTTTTATATGCCCAATTCTTTATTTAGTATCTTTGCATATGTTATCTCATCGACTCTTCCTAGATATTTTGCATCATAGACATTGTTACGAGCATTTTACAAGTAGCAGAATCTCCATGAGGATAACTTACTTATCAGAGTCACACAGGATGTTGGAGCAAACCTGGGACTCAAATACAGATCTTCTGATCCCAAGACCACGGCTCTTTTCCTACACCTTACTGTCTCTTCAGGGTTTTAGGTGCTTTTTTGCTTCAGGGGTGTAATCAGGTAATTGTTTATGTCATCCTGCCTGTGATTCTGACACCTTACCGATTCATGTGCCCTCTTCTAACATTACCTCCAAAGAATACTTAATTTGCTACCTTAATTTTTGAAAGAGCCACAGAGCTAGGGAAAGATAAATATCTTTATTTCCTTTTTATCGTCTGAAGGTGCCATTTTACTGGTCCCCCTCACTCCTACCTTTCTGTAAGTTCCTAGCAGGGTCATGGCTGCCAATATATTGAAACACTCAGGAGTCAATTACACAGGGATGAAACAGACACCTGATAGGCAAGAGCACCCTTCTGGCCATGATGGACAGCTGATCAGTAATTAAACGGATGATTTATGGCTTAAAGGGAAGAGTAGCTACCTATCTCATGAGCACATACACATTGGTACCTATAAAACATGTCTTTCCAAAAACCTTCTGAATAAAAAATTGCCCTGGACTGTCTCATCTTTCCTCTGTATATCAGAAAATGTAAACGGCTTGCCCAAGATCACACAGATGATCAGGATTCTGGATTTCCTGACCTGCTCAGTTGTTTTGTTTTTCCAGGAAGTATGTTGCCTCTGCCTTGGAGAATAAAATTCAAAGTTGTTGGCTTTATTTGCAAGGCTCTCAATTGACTAAATCTGTTTGGAGTCATCCTTCCTCTATATCTCAGCTTAAAAGTCACTTCTTCCATGAAGTCTTCCACTCTCTTCAGTCACAGTTAGTTCTTCCCCTTTGTTAGTTCTTATTACATTGCAGTTGTTGTAGCAATGATCACAGTCAAGAAGGTTGAAATTATGGCAGTGCTTCTCTGACTTCCCAACTCCTAGTGGAAGGAGCCAAAGTATTACATATAACAAAAGCATTAAACAGGAGTGACCATATTCTAGGACTTGCCCTCTCTGATCAGTATTTTTTCTATTATCCAGATTCTTCAGGTATCCTGATTCTTTCAGGATACACTGAATGTGGACTCAAGTAATAAGATTCCTGCTAGCACTAATTTATCCTAACTTGCCTAAAAACATTGGACCAAAGGTAATCAGTGGAGTTAAAGGGAAACATAACCCCCCCTTATAAACTTTGAAGCGTTCAGTCCACCAAGCTCCAGGAGGTATTTCCACCAGATTTGTCAACTAAATAAACAAAAACAGCCATCATACCTCAGGCTTGAGAGCAGCACAACCCTCATTGTGTTCTTTTTGGTGAGACTTTCTAATTCTGACTGCTATTTGCACCTGGTCAGCCCCATTTAGGAGTAAGGACCTTGATGTACTTTCAACCAATGGTTTTGCCCCGAGAGCCAGGGAAGGTAGGATAAGTCCTAAACAAGTAAAGATAAGGAGTGTGGACCTTGAAATCCGCCCCAAGAAAGTGGGCTTTAAAATAATGATATTTCGGGGCACCTGGGTGGCTCAGTCAGTTAAGCATCTGACTCTTGGTTTTGGTTCAGGTCATGATCTCGTGAGTCATGAGATGGAGCCCCACATGGGGCTCCGTGCTCAGTGGGGAGTCTGCTTGGGGATTATCTCTCTCTGCCCCTGCCTCTCCACCCCCATTTGGGTGCTCTTTCTCCCTTTATCTCTCTCTCTCTCTCTCTCTCAAATAAATATATCTTTTAAAAAATAATAAAATAATATTTCCCAAAGCCTAGAATCTTCTCTGAGTTCAAATATCCATTATTTCCTTCTCTTTAACCTACTAAATAGTAAACACCGTGTACCAATCACTCCATGAAGCTTTGAACTACATTATTTGGTTTAACATTTAAGCTAGTGAGGGAGGCATTGATTAGGGAGTTGTGAGTTCAACCCGTGAACTAAGCTGTCTGCCTCTGGAGTCCATGCTCTTGGTCACAGGATTGGACATTAACCATGAACTCCAGCTGGCTTGGCTTAATCAGTGACTTCTGTTTGTTCTTAATGAACCTGGTTCTCTTTTCTCATCTCCTAATACAAGGAGTCACAGCTGAGTCTATTTCAGGAGGCTCAGACTCCCCAGAATTTGGATGCTTCCATTCTCTCTTGCCAAGACTCTTCATAATTTACCTCATCAGAGACGAATGCCAGCTTCAGCAGAGAACAAGATCACATTGTTCATGTGAATACTATTATAAGGACTCTTCCCCTTCTGCTTCCCTAAGCTCCCCTCATCCCCTGGCCCACATCATGGCCCAGATCATCTTATTTTCCTTTCTCAGTCTCTCTGCTACTGTATATCATCATGATCTGTCCAGTAAATGGATTTGAAAATCTGGGATAGGTCAGTGTAAATATTATGTTCATTTTTTTTTTGGCGGATGTTATCTGAACCATCTCCCCCTCCCACGAGAATCTAGACTGATTTATCAGTGAGCTGGTAGGTAGCGTGGCTTTCCATGAAAATGACAAGGGCAAAGGGAGGGGATACTGCAATGCTAATCAGACAGAGACATTGATCAAAGTGGTTACAAACATAGGCTTGGGACTCAGATTACCTGGGTTCAAAGCCAGGCACCATGACTCACCACTTACTTATCTACCTAGGCAAGTCATATTATCACTAGAATTCTAATCTGAAAATTCAAGATTGTAATGTTTCATAAGATTGTTCCAAGAATTCAATAAGTTATATCTTGTAAGATGCTTCATCTGCTTGCCTGGCACAAGGGAGCCCTTCAATGTCTTTATTGTACATGTTATAGAAGCAAATGTGAAAAGTCAGGGTCCAGGAATCAGAAGTCTGAACTGGGATGGGAAACAAGGGGTTGAGCATGTAAGTGGGGCACAGGAACCCTTTTTGCCCGTAATTATATTCTCTGCGTGATTCTCACGAGATGTGTGGAAGAATTGGCTTCATTTAAAGGGCCAGAGATGAGATGGTAGCTATCTTAAATACTTTGTGTCTCCAAATTGTGCAGTTCAAAACAAACAGCAACAACAACAACAACAACAACAGAAAAACAAGCAGAAACACTTCTCTTGAATAATTTGGAATACTGAGATAAGAAGAAGTCAAGGAAGAGAAGGATATTTTGTTCAATCGCTTTCTTATTGTTTAGGGAGGAATGTAATATTTGAAATATTTATCTAAGTTAAGAAGTAAAATCATAAAAGAGATACTTGTTAATCTGCTGTCTAACTTAATACTCAGACAGTATCAGGTGACACAGAATGACTTTTTTCTTTGTTGGAACAATGGAATACTAAGTATCATTCAAGACTTGGCTTCAAAGCCACCTCTTCTGTGAAGTCTTCCTAAAACCCTAAAAATCAAAACCATTCCCTACAGGGTGCACCCATAATAATTGGTGAATTATATTGTACTTATTAGTGTCTGTCTTTCTCGTAATAGTGAATAAACACAACACCTTGTGTAGACAGAAAGCTCCATCAAATCAGGGGCCATACGCTTTTTATTGTTGAATCTTCCCACAACACCACAATCCCTCCTTCCCCCACCCCATAGCCTCCATCTCAGTAGCAAATTTAGGGCCTGGTAGCTGTTTGCCAGACTGACTGGAGCAAAGAGCACTGAAACTCCTTCCCAAGGGCTGTGTTTAGAAATCGCTACAATCTTTTCCGATGACTGCATAGCAAATTGGATTTACCTTTTCAATTTTGCATTATTCTTATGTTATTGGGATTATAATGAATAATAAGATAATAACAGAAATTAGCCTCTGGATGACTAATGGTCCCTTAAATTGATTTTGAACAATCAATTTGAACATCTTCCCGTGGCCAAATTAGAATAGGGAGGGCCACAGAGTGTTCCATAAACATTCCAATGTTTAAAATTATGTAAAATTGGGTCCAATGAATACAGAGGGAGGTATAGAAGCTCCCTAGGTTTGGGAATGGGAGTGACGGGCTATTTAATGATTTAAGCTCTGTTTCTGAAAAGCAGCAAGCTAAAGGATCAATAGAGTCTATGCCAAAAGTTTGTTTGTAAGTTGGTTATTTAAAACTTAGCAATTATGTTCAACATGGAACCGGTATTCTTCATTGTGTTTTGGGCTCCCAGCTCTAATTCTCCAAAACCTATTGAACCCATGGAGGGCATAAAGTATACTTGATCTTAGCCATAGTTTATCAGACAAAATCATTGAGGAGATACAAGGCTCAGCCTGGGTCTCCAAAGAGACACTGTCTCCCCACTGCAGTGGCTCATGGGGCCACACACTGACTATCTCATCATCATAGAAGTGGGTCTCACCCCACTCTGGGCTACTAGGGATGGAGCCTTTAGCTTTTGTCCAAGATCCAGTAGGATGGGGTCAGAGGAGGAAACAGGTAGAAAAGAGGAGAGGGAAGACGCTACTGTTTGGATGCAGACGGCTTTTTATGGAGAGCACAGCTTCCTGCCAGTAAACTCCCTAAGTTCATCTTTAGGGTTTGCCAAATTTTGTTTTGCCTTTTACTTTTTTTTTTTCTTTTTCCTGCAGAGATTGGAGATTTCTGCACATAGTGTCAGTTTTTACCATTCTAGCTGGGTTTCCCAGTCCTGAACTAATTCCGTTACTTTCCTAATTTTCCCAGTCCTGAATCAATGCAGAGGTTATGTAGCCTTTTATAAGGAGGCAAAGGAAAATTGTTAAAAAATAGTTGTTTTAATTCATTGCACAAAACAAGGGAGTAATTTCTAAAGATATATGAACAAATAAGCATAGCATTAAGGAACAGATTAGGGTGAAAGGCACTAACATCAAAATGCATGATGACAAGTTTTATGTCAGCAAAGTGATGTAAGAACCTTAAGAAGTAATTATTTTTTCTTGGATGGTGTTTGAAGAAGATTCCATAGAAGAGGCAGTTGATCTGAGTTATGGGGAGTGTCCAACCCAAATGTTCACTGAGCCTTCCTGATCCTTTAGATACGGAAAAGACTGGTTTGGTTTTCAAATTTTGTGCTCTTTAGAAGTTAAAAAACAAACAAACAAGAAACCCACCTCTCATGATGTTTCTGCAGATATCTGGGCAGAACTGAACTTTTGTAGTTTGAACTCATGGCTTCCCCCTTTATGAGTTATCTCAGCATTACATGCATGGTGCCCCGACCTGGAGACTGCTCTGAGCTGTGTCCACTAGGACATGTATCTTTGCCCTTCCTTTTATTCATTCACACACACACACGTGCACATGCACACACACACACACACACACACACACACACAACTCATATATATCCACTTCTATGTACAGAAAATTTTAGGGAAAAATTTTGAGAGCTAAGAGTTTTGCATCACAAGAATGCACACAACCCCAAACTGAGTATTAGATATCCGTGGTTATAAAAGTCCCTTTGACTCTCAGCTGGGGATGATTCATGGCTACTTCATCCTGCAAAGTATCCAAAGCCTCACACCATTTCCTCCCTTATCATTTCTTCCTCATGTCTCGTCCAGACCCCATTTCTCCCAGATGCCTTCAGGAACTTCTAAATCACATGATAGATAGAAGAATTATTATCATTGATTATACTAGAGTAAAAGATATTCTAGTAAAAATGGAACTGGAAAATATTTAAAAGTGTGAATTAATATGTGTTTTTACCTACCTAGGGACTCATCAAATTTCTTTCCTTGGTCCCTGAGCCAGTCCTTCACACAGGATACACTCCTGAGTATAAGCCCGCCCCTGCACTGGGTGATGTTACATTTACAGGATACAAAGACATAAATGGACTCAGACCCAAGAAAAAAGGTAAGATGCATGTATGCATAATGAGAACCCCCCCCCACATACACACATGCACAATCATCCTGGACTAGAGGAGATCCCATAGAATGGGGCAAGAGGAGAGAGGAGGAGGACTGAAGTGCCGTCATCAGGAAGATTTCTCTGTTTTGCCTGAGCGTGGAACACCTGCCACGAGTGTGGGAATATGTGTGCACTAAGGGCCATCCCAAATCTATTCCAGTTGTGAGCACCACGCCCACCTGTGCAGAGGAACAATGGAGGAATCCGTGTAATTGCCATCAGTAAATCTGATAGTGACCAACTGGCTGCTGCTTGGGCGCTGATATTTTAACACCTCCATCGTAAGTATCCTGCATGGACAGCCATCTTTTAACAGCAGGATGATTACCAACTTGAGAAACAGGGCCGAAGGCCTTTGACACTTGGGGTTGTGCTGATGATTTGGGAGAAGGAAAAACCCTAACATCATTCCCTGACCTCTGGTCACCCTTTTCCCCCAACACACACCATTAAGGCTGAGTATAAATGAACCAAGCCGAAGCATCCCGCTGGGTTAATACACTGGTGGAATCTCTATCCCTTTGTGGGTGGGGAGGGAGCCGTCGAGAAGGGCAAAAGCAGAGAGGAATCAAACAATACGGGTAGTTCCTGGACATGTGTTTCAGAAATAGATTTGTGAGTCAGATATCTAGAGCTGAAGAGGAAGACCCTTGATTGGGTCTCTTGATTGGGTTGAGGACATGAGGTATGGGTGAGCTCCTGATGGCAAAGCCAGAATAAGGACTGCGAAAGCCAGCAGCAGCAGTGGTGGACAAAGGGAAGAGCCGAAACCTCCAGAGAGGAGTGACCCTCCTTTCCTCTCTCCCTTTCCTCTTGGCTTCCAGCACGCTTAGCAATTTAATCACATATGCATTCGTCTCACCAGGTGTCACCTTTAAAATATTTATTTTAATGGGTGATTGAATGCCTACAGTTTGCCAGGATATGCTGGATGCTTTTGGGTGTGTTCTCATATATCTCATTTGATCTTCGCTCTGACCATAAGACATTGATATTTTATTCCCATTTTGCAGATTAAAAAAAAAAAAACAAAACAAATCAAAGCCATGAGTTGATTTGCTTAAGGTCACAGCAGTAATAAATGTCAGAACCAGAATTTAAACCTGGCCCTCTGATCCCGACTTCATGATTCTTTCCACAGCAGCAATATATTCCTGAAATATTAGATCCAAAATGAATGTTAGAAATTATTTCATCCAGGAATGACAGATATAGTCTAAATGATGTGCTGACTCTAATTGTTCTAGGCTACCTGGAGTGTGTGCTGAGAAGAACATGGGGACCTATCGCAGGCTCAGTGGGAAAAAGTGTCATGATTGATTCGCCATGTCTGCAACGGGCACTTCTGCCAGGTACCTTCCAACCCTAACTTGGTTCTCTCCCACCACGTTTACAGCTGGGAACATCGATGCTGGGAGATTTAAAAAGAATTGCCCAAAAACACGCAGCATGGTGTTGGCAGAGACTCACTGAATCTCCCCCTCTCCCGACTCCGTACCTGGTGCTCTTGGCTGAGCCCTGGACCTTCCCCTGGAGCTCTCATGGGAAACCTGCCAAATCGCTCTTTCTCTCTGACTCTCTTTCTGACCTTGTTTTTCTGTCTCCTATCACTTATGCACATCATCTGAGTAAAGTGCTTTGAAGAGGGATCCAATGTGAAATACTAGCTTGCTGTCGTCGATACGACTCCTCAGTCAAGGTTTCTGTTGAGCAATTGCTGAGAGGGACGTGTTGTGAGTGACTGATGGGCACCAAGTTCTGGTGTTGGGACTGGAGAAGCAAAGGCAGGGCGGTCAAGAAATAACCAGAGCCAACTCAGCATTTAGTAACAGGCTGGTGTTAAATTTCCCTGCATGATTTTGATCAGCTCAAAGCACTTTAGAATGGTTCATTGGTGCAAGGAAAATGACTGAAATACTGTATTTAAATTTAGGAGAAATAACCTGAAGACCATAGTCATTCACTGAAATGGCATCCATTTCATGATGAAGAGGAAGTGTGTGTATGTAAAATGGAGTGGAAGTTTGAAAAATCCATCCCAGATAACTCAAACAGAAAACCATTTTATAGTACTACCTAACTCATGGGTTGTTGTGAAATTAAATGAGACAGCGCTCGTAAATTATTTAGCTAGTGCCTGGCGAACAATAATTGCTCAAAGAACAATAAACAATAGTATATTTTTTTAACGAGGAAAGATTGTAGGGATGTGTGTGTGTGTTTGTGTATGCACACGTGGACGTGTCTCTGTTTGTGTATTGCCCTCTTTGAGTCATCTGCTTGACTAACTCTATCTTGTGTTGTAGACACCCTCTTTCCAATTCGTTCTCTATCTGTAAGTGGAGAACACACCCACTTTCAACTGGAATGTCACATATTTCTTTCTTTTCACTGAACACAGGCGTCTTATTCAATCTTTTGCTGTTCATAAAATGTGACTAATTAGCATTATTAGATTAGAGCTTCTGGTCATGAAACTGAGTCACAGAAAGGTTAGGTGATCAGCCCCAAGTCACACAGCTTTTGAATGGCTGGGCACTGATGAGGAAACAAGTCTTTCCCTCTCAGCTCAGACTGTTGTAAGCTCTCTTCTTTACGTTAAGATTAAAATGATTCTACTCCAGGGGCACCTGGGTGGCGCAGTCGTTAAGCATCTGCCTTCGGCTCAGGGTGTGATCCCGGCGTTCTGGGTTCGAGCCCCACATCAGGCTCCTCCACTGGGAGCCTGCTTCTTCCTCTCCCACTCCCCCTGCTTGTGTTGCCTCTCTCCCTGGCTGTCTCTCTCTGTCAAATAAATGAATAAAATCTTAATAAATAAATAAATAAATAAATAAATAAATAAATAATATAAAATGATTCTACTCCAAACTTCCCTCTCCCTTCCTTATCCCTTATAATGTCTTTCTATTTCTTACTCTAATCCAAATTTATAACTACTTAAGAAATTTCTTTTATGTGTCCTTTGCTGATCACTAGATGACACATAAGGCCTTGTCCATATTAATGGCAAATGCCGGTGGTTGCTACTTTCCACTCTTCCTGTCGACAGATTTTCTTGAATCTGTGAATGTCCGTCATTGAAGGAGGTAAATAAGCAAGAAGATGTGACCGCTGGTTGACCCATTGTGTACCATTGCTGCCTCCCATTAAACAGGGGAAGATAATCCCATCCTAGACTCCAGGAATATAGGAGTGCCCTCTTTCCTCCAAGGGATATGTTCCAAGAACCCCAGGGGATGCCTGAAACTGTGGACAGTATCAAACCCTACATATACTATGTTTTTTTCCTATAAGTGCATACTTATGATGAAATTAAATTTATCAAGTAGACAGAGTAAGAGATTAACAGCAATAATTAATAATTAAATGGAACAATTATGACAACAGGCTGTAATAAAAGTTATATGAATGTGGTCTCTCTCTCTCTCTGTACTCACCCTTCTTTTTGTGATGATGTGAGATGAGAAATGCCCACGTAATGAGATGGAGTGAGGTGAATGACGTAGGCATTGTGACGTAGTGTGAGGCTACTCTTGACCTTCTGCCAATATGTCAGAAGGAGGATCATGTGCTTCTAGACCGAGGATGACCACACGTAACTGAAACCACAGAAAGTGAAGTCGCAGGTCAGGCGGGCTACTGTCCATCGAGAATACTAAGGGTGCAGATTGCCTGCCAGGAATGTGTCTAGTGGGGATCTTGGGTCATGCTCTGTGCAATGAGGGGAGGTCTACTCAGACCTTCTGGGAAAGGTTTCTTTACCAAAAAGATGTTTATTTAAAAAAAAAAAAAGATGTTTATTTACTTCTAGTGGATGTTGGAGTATCTGGATGGAAAGCTGAATTTGCAGCTGCCGTATTTCCAGAAGGAAAATGGTTTTTGGCATTCCAGAACTGGAACCACTGGGTTTCATGGTTTGTGAAGCAATTTACCGTGTGAGTTAGGGTTTTCTCTAACTATTTGCTTGAGTGAGCCTAACTGATAAGGCACCCTAAAGAAGACCTGAATTTCTTGTTACTGTAATAGAGTGTGTGGTCATTAGCACACCCTGTGAGGTCAGATTCAAAATGGAATATTGTCTCCCCCCTTGCCGCCAGTGCAGTGCTGGACAGTAACTTTATTTCTCTCTGTTTGGAGTGCCTCCTTTCTCCTTCCCTGCTTTATTGTCCTGAGAACACACTTCACCCCCTGACATAACATGCATTGTACTGTATACCTATTTATATAGTGAGTGTCCATCGTTGAAGAAGGTGAATAAGCAAGAGGGTGTGACCGTTGGTTTACCCACAAGCTGGACCCAGGCAATCAGACTCCTCCCTCGTCCCCCACTCCCCCATCCCAGGAAGTATGCTCTTCCTATGGTTGCCACAATGGGAGCGGTTCCAGGAGCACAGCCTTGAGACCATCCGGACAGCGTATATGACTGAATCCACTTCAGGTTTCTATATAAATTTTTAATGTTTTGACAGGTGGGTGCAGAAACCTACCTGTCTTGGAGCCCCCAGGACAACCTTGTAAGTAACTTCCCTTGCTTATTACCACTGCCACCTATCAATCTGGAGCGGCATGCCTCTGTCTTTGATTTCTCTTTGTCCTCCATGGAAGCGGCCCAGTCGACCAACCAACATCTGTCTTTCCCTTCTAGTTAGAAGCTCCATGTAGGCAGGAATTTTTACCTGCACTGTTGGCTTCTAAATTCACAGAGTCTGGCATATTGTAGAGGATTAACAGGTAGTTGCTTAATAAATTAGTACATTAAGTAATGAATTAATAAGATAGGATGATTGCTAGGATTTCTGTGATGGTGAATTTTGATAACATATGTCCATATTGCTACACTGCCCGGCTCGCTGTTATTAAAACAAATATGGGCACCCACTTGTCTAAGTATCGGCATGGTATCTGTAACTAGTTCTAATGTAAGTATCCACTGAAAGTCATCTGTCATGTCAGCCACCCTCCAGAGTTAATAAATGTTTGTTGTTTTAAGTTGCTAAGTTTGGGGGTAATTTGTTACGTACTAGTAGGTAACTGATACACTTGCTCTATCTCCAACCTTCTTTACCCTTTTCTCCATGCACTGTGTTCTTTTTTATCATCCCCGGTTTTCATTTGCCCAAATATTTATTTTTATTCAGCACACATTCCTAAATGCCATCTACATGCAGGCTCTTCTGTGAGACAATGGCAGAGCGGTCAGGACCTGGAAGATTTAAGTCCTGTCAAGTTCCACTGCTCCAGGATGCTTCTCTGGACTTATGTGAGGTACCCTAGCCTCTTGGATTGCCACAGATCTCTTTATCCGAACTCTGCAGCTTGGCATTAAGTTTTTCTGGATGGCAATCTGGTTATTTCAACAATCAGGAACAGGAAACTAAGCTTTTAGCATCCATGCATCCCTTCAAATAGGGTGGAATTTCCAAATTCATGTGGGTCCTATCTGCATATGAATCTATTTGATTATCTCCAAACTCATATTTCTCCTCCTGCAAACAATTAATGTATGCCAACAATTACATGTTTTCTGAGTGTTTTACTTTGTGTAGCATTTTCACAGGTATTATGTCATTTAACCTGTTATGACCCATTATGGAAGACATTATGATTTTAACTCTTCCATAGAAGGGGAGATGGAAGCTAAGTAACTTAACCACAGTAGGAATAGGTAGAACTAGAAATTGAGCCCAAGCAGTCAGACACCAAAGTTCGTATGCTAAGTTTGTATGCTTTCTCCATACTGTCATGTACGCCCACACTCCCTGAGACAGAACTCATTAAATGGTAAAGGGGAACAGCCTATGAATGTGAAAGTGGATAGTTTACTCTTGGATTCTTCCTTTAGTTCCTGAGTGAATTTGGCCAAATCAATTAATTCACTGAGTCTAGTTGTCTCATTTTTTTTAAATGGGAAAATGTCTACCTTGTTTACTTCCTTACGATCTTTTTGAGGCTCAACACAGGATAATGCATGTGAAAGAACTTTGGAAAGATAACTCATGACACGCAAGTAAAATATTTATTCATGCGATCAAAAATCTGTTTCGCACACTTTCTATGAGCCAGACACCATTGGAAGAACCAGGGACATAGGGCTTAGACATTGCCTACCCTACTGGAGTTCATAATCTGTGGAGAGCAGATATACTATAAACAAACAAAAAATGGCATAGTGTTAGAAAGTGATTCATGCTATAACAACGAGACCTTAACAGTGACAACAACAAAAAGATATATGGGGAATCATCTTCTGGTTTAAAAAATAAAAAATAAGGGGTGCCTGGGTGGCTCAGTTGTTAAGCGTCTGCCTTCAGCTCAGGTCATGATTCCAGGGTCCTGGGATCAAGCCCTGCATGGGGCTCCCTGCTCAGCGGGAAGCCTGCTTCTCCCTCTTCCACTCCCTCTGCTTGTGTTCCCTCTCTCGCTGTCTCTCTCTCTGTCAAATAAATAAATAAAATCTTTTAAAAATAAATAAATAAATAAATACATAAATAAATACATAAATAAATAAAATAAAACAAACAGCACATTCAAATGTCCTGAGGTGAGAGTGTGTCTAGGGTGTTCTAGAATAGAAAGGAAGTCCTTTGGCTGAATGAGAGTAAGCCAGAGGGACAGTATTGGAAGCAAAATTAAGTTAGGGAAGAAGTAACAGTATGTAAGTTACTGTATGGCTTTTGCCTCACACTGTGAGTGAGATAGGCGTCCATTGGCATGATATGATTGGATTTACCTTTTGAAAGGAACTCTCTGGAGTTCAAAAGATGATGGTATCCAGGGGTAGGCCCTAAGGTGCAGAGTGTTTGGGTTCTATGCATACTTTGAAGATACAGTAGACAGGATTTGCTGACAGATGAGGTGTGGAGGATACAAGACAGGGCTCAACAATAGCACAGGCATTAGGACCTAGCTGCTGGACAAATGGAGTTTGTATTTACAGACATGAGTAAGACTGTGGGAGCAGGTCTGCTGGCTCAAGGTTGGGATATCGGTGATATTTGATAGGCCTGTAAGATATCCGAGAGGAGATACCTGGTGTTGGATACAGTCACTGGAGCTCAGGAGAGACATCTTAGCTGAAGATGTAGATTCAAAAGCCATTGTTATAAATGGCATTTAAAACCAGGGACAGGGCACAGCTGGCTGGCTTAATTGGTAGAGCATGCAACTCTGGATCTCAGGGTCATGGGTTCAAGCCCCACATTGGGGGTAGAGCTTATTTAAAACAAAACAAACAGAAAAAAAAAAAACAAAAAAACCATGGACTGAATGAGATCACCAGGGGGGTAGTTTAGCCAGAAGGAAAAAGGAGCCCTAGAATCTAACATTTAGGAAAGAGAAAGAGTCCCCAGAAAAAGACACTGAGAGTGTTTGGTGATGTACAAAGAAAATTAAAGGGCATGCATCTTGAAATTAAGTGGAGAAAACATGTTCCGACAATGAGGAAGTGATAAGTAAGTAAAATGATGCTATTGAGTCAATTAAGATGAAAATGACAAATGGAATATTGGCTTTAGCAACAGAGAGGTTAAGGGAACCTTGAAAAGACACATAATGTTGTCATTATTATTAAACTTAATGAGTGGAAAGAATGCTGAATTTGGAGTCCCAGCACTTGGGTTCAAGTAAGACATAATAAAGGGAGGAGATAAAAACATGAATGGTTTCCTCCCAGGGTGATTATCGTGATCAAATGATACAACGAAGTTAAACATACTCTGTGGAACAGGAAGGGAAATGCAAATGTCAACTCAAGAACAGCAAGGTCATGGGGCCTGTGTGAGCATTAAGCCTCTGTAACTCCTCTTATGCTCTTGAAGACCACTCAGCCACCACGACCCAGCCCTCACCCCACCACACATGTGCACAGGTGCACACTTACACAGGCGCGTGCGTGCACACACACGGTGCACACAGAGTCTCTCAATAACACTAGAGATTGAATATGTATCATGGAGCTCTAGCAGGTTTAAGAGTTAAGCCAGCCTGTTGCAGCTCTGGTGCTGCTGACATTACCAGACGGCATTAATTTAATTCCACTCAGTTATGCTTTTAAATTTGATTTGAGAAATGTGTCATAAAATGCTATTGAGAAGTGCAGTGCTGCATTCCTAAGCAGCCTGGGAGCCTGTGTCTGTTCTGGGAATCCTTCAGGAAAACGGATTGAGTTCAGGTTGAGCCTGTGGACTTGAGGGAGTTTACTCTTTGCTGGGGTCTGGTGACAGAGGTTTGCTGATCCCGGATTGCTCACTATTGAGAGGAGATCAGGAGCAAAGCAAAAAATCCTTAGGGAGTAAGGAAAGGCCTTGCAAAGACTAAATGAAAGCACAGGAGAAATTACAATTTTAGCAAATAACGGGGATGGTTTAAAAGACTTTAGATATGACACTGAGTTTATCTTAAAGAACCGTAGTATACTTTTTACAATGGAATCATCAATATTACTTTCACCCTTCTCCTCTCTGGCCTCAGTTTCTCTGTGCTTAAACTGGAAGGGATAGATCAGAAGTCTTCACAGAGAGACAAAACTTTCTTAAAGTGCATACGCAGTGATCTGCTGGTATAAGCGTAGAAGGTTCTAGAAC
The DNA here is from genome assembly GCF_017311325.1 of Ursus maritimus. Lineage (NCBI taxonomy): Eukaryota > Metazoa > Chordata > Mammalia > Carnivora > Ursidae > Ursus > Ursus maritimus. Next base: position 44,748,067 of record NW_024424119.1, read on the forward strand.
TTTCAATTATTTCTAGGGTGCTTTTTAAATGTGTGTGTCCTGTGTGTGTTTTTGTAATGCACATAATATAAATAGCAAGTAAATAGATAAATAAGCCTACATTGCAAGTGTATCCTCCCTCCCTCTCGCTCTCTTTATATATATATATATGTATTTTTATTGGTTGACTATTTCATTGATTGATATATTCTGATACAAACGTAATTAAAAGAATCTAAAGAATACTTGCCTGATTGATCTGAGTTTTTATAGCTTTACTTTTTTTCTTAATGATTTTATGGCCCTGAAATGAGTTATTCTAATCATTGTGATTATCTTAAAACTCTGAAATGGGGGGCGCCTGGGTGGCTCAGTCGTTAAGCATCTGCCTTCGGCTCAGGGCATGATCCTGGTGTTGTGGGATTGAGCCCCACATCGGGCTCTTCTGCTGGGAGACTGCTTCTTCCTCTCCCACTCCCCCTGCTTGTGTTCCATCTCTCGCTGGCTGTCTCTGTGTCAAATAAATAAATAAAAATCTTTAGAAAAAAAACAACTCTGAAATGGCAGTTTGACTACTGAATTGAGTACTAGGCTTTGGCTTTTTGGTGATTTTAAAGATAAATAAGTGACTGCCTTTACCAGGAGCTGGGTGAAGGCAGTAAGGGTTGTCTTAGTTTCCACATGTCAAGAGTATCTATAGTGAAAGTTTACATGAAGTCCAGGATGTCTCAGCGACCGTCCTAACTCTGTCACTGATTTGCTGGGAGAGTTTGGACTCCTTACTCATCTCTCTAGGCCTCAGGGTCCCAGGTCTGCAGATTTGCAAGTTTGGATTTCTCCTGAGGCACATCTCAGCTCAAGCCTGGCTTCTTCAGCCGGCTCTTCTCCGACCCCTCCCTCAAAGAGCCACTTCTTCCCTGCCTGTAGTAACTCTTTACTGCACATACTATTTTTACTTTTCTTCATCGAAGAGTAACTATACAAAATTGTCTGTTTACTATTTTGTTCATGTGTTTATTGTCTGTCTCCCCGAACGCGAATGTGAGCTCCATGGAAACCACAGGGAAGAGAGGCAGATGTACCAGGAGGCAAATGAAGTTTAAGCTTTAGGACTCCGGGACTTGCATTAGCAATGTGATCACATGGTTATGTGTGTTTTCTTTTTTCTTTTTCACAGTTTTCAAAAGGAAAGTATTGCATTACATAATTGATCAAGACTACTGTCTCATTTTAGTCTGACTCTCCCTTCATTATGCTTTGCATCTTGTCCGGTGGTGGGCCTTTTTGCATCCAGCTAAAGGGAGTTTTAAATGGGTATATATTTGGTGGGGTTTGGTGGGGTTTGGTGGGGTGTATATTTGTGGTTTGTCGTCCCTCCTGCGACTAGTTATCATTAGCAAGATCTCACAGGTAAGGGGCAGAGCTCTGATTCAAATGGATACTTGTCTTCTTTTAGTACCAGTGATCTTCACATGTGGAGTCATTGCCTTCTTGTAAATTTAGTGATAAATCAGCAGGTATCTTCTTCCAAAATTTAGAAGTATGATCATATAAATCTGGCCACTTGTCAATATTGAACATTCATTCCAGACCTGCCTTCCTCGCTGTGAGACATAGTTCTAGTCTCAGGACCCATTGTCGTCCCGCTTGCGCACTGTCCTCTATTTGAACTAAATTCTTGGTTCTATTAGACTATTAGGATGCCTGGGTGGCTCAGTTGGTTTAAGCACCTGACTCTCGATCTCAGTTCAGGTCTTGATCTCAGGGTTGTGAGTTCAAGCCCTGCATCGGGCCCCATGCTGTGTGTGAAGCCTACTTTAAAAAAAAAAAAAAAAAAAGACTATTAGACTGCCTTTTCCCTCCATTTTCATTGGTCAAAACCACCTGGCCCAATTGAGACTTTGTGTGTTCTCATTCACTTCTTGATGATTTGGCATAAACTATAGACATCAACAAAGTTAGCATGAAAGTCATAATATGTGAATCCAATATGGACCTTGTCACAAACTGGTTCATGAATATTGTCAACACAAGGAATTTTTAAATCACATTACTGCACGAGAAGACTTGAAAGTCTCTGAAATCTGAATTCTCCTATGGTAAAGAAATTTGATATTAGTTTTCCCAAAATGACATCAATGCTAAATATTTACCTACTAATTGTCAATAATGAATTGGGAAGAATAATGGGAACTTTTCGAAGTGTCAGTTAAGAAAAAAAAAATAGCACCAGAGGGGGGAAATAACTGAATTTCCTAATCTCTCTATAGAAAATAATATAAACACATCATCATATGAAAATATCGAAGTATACAGGTAAAATGTAGGTAACATTGTGGAGGGTACGGTATGTTGGTTATAGAGGAAAATCGTGTTTTTCTGGCTTTTGTGAAATATATGTTAGCATTTCAGCATTGTCAGCAGATTAGCACTGTCATTTGTTAGGATTATTTTCTAATGTAAAGATTTACTTTCAAATCTAAATTTTTATTCATTATTTCTGTATTCATTTCTTAAGGGGGACCCACAATTTTACAGTCTATACCTTGTAGGGTCTGCCCTGGCAGGCAACCTGTGTTTTCCCTGAAGCCTATATTCCCAGATTTTAGAGCCGGGAGGGAATCAACAAATGTTTGCAAGCATCACAAGATGTTTTCTCAGAGTCCTTTTTCAACTTGATGTGCTATTTCTTTTGAAAACTCTATGATAGAAACTTTGACCTTTATTTCTTAGAGGCCATGGGGAATTGCTCCAAGGAGATCTGTTCCTGGTGAGGATTATAGAATCCACTTTTAACAAGCACCCCAGCACATTCATAAGCCATCCTCTGCGACCCTCTCAAGCAGGCTCTGCAGCCTCCGTGCCACCCCATGCGCACCCAGAAACCTCTTCTTCCCATCCAAGCTTATGGCTCAGGCACAGTTAGAGCTTTGCTGTGGGTAGCACATCCCTAAGGTCCTGGCTTCCAAGATCCTGTGAAGCAGGTCACATAGAAGTGCCCTGTAGTCATGGTACTGCCCCCTTCCATTCTGATTGCCACGCTGCCCCCATCCCGAGTCTGGCTTGCCCCCTTTATGCCATAATTCATAGATCACAAACGTGTCCTCTGTTGACGATCTTGAGATCCTACACACGTATATTCTCCTCCAATATTTGGCAATTCAGTTGGGAGATCTATAAGGACAGATTATGTCATTCACCTGTAGGAACAAGAACAACCAAAAGTAAAGCAAACCAAGTATTTTTTTTTTTTCCTTTTTCTCATCACCCCTTGCAGAATAAAGTTCATACTCCCAGCATGAAACTGAAGGTTCTTCCTTATCTGGTGTCAACCACCTGTCCTCTTGGATTTTAACTTACAAAGACACAATGCTGGAAATGGTACAGCCATCTTGCCACCATCATGATTGTGTTTGGGACTGCCTGAGAAGTGTCCAGTCTATATGCATGTTGAAAATAATCTTTTCTGATCATTCTCTGAATTCCATATGCTTTTTTCCCTTCCTCATCACCTGTGTTTATCTAACTGTGTGTCATACTGCCCTTAATGGCAAAAAAAAAATAAATAAATAAATCCCCTTGATCTTTGTTTCAACTATAGGAATTAAAAAAGAGCATTGTATATAGCGGATATTCACTGGAAGCCTATTGAGTTGAATCTGTGGTTATTAGACACAGTCCAGGTTTAATCTATCCAAAGTTAACAAAATAACTGTGCCTAACACAGTGCCTGACATATGATAGAAGATAATGGAAAGAGTGAATGCGTATTAATCAATATTAAAGCAAGATCATTATCTTCATCTTTGAAACTCAAGAATCTCACACACAGGGGCACCTGGGTGGCACAGTGGTTAAGCGTCTGCCTTCGGCTCAGGGCGTGATCCCGGCATTGTGGGATTGAGCCCCACATCAGGCTCCTCCACTATGCGCCTGCTTCTTCCTCTCCCACTCCCCCTGCTTGTGTTCCCTCTCTCGCTAGCTGTCTCTATCTCTGTCAAATAAATAAATAAAATCTTTAAAAAAAAAAAAAGAATCTCACACACAAAATAATAATAATGATAATAATAATAATAAAATTTATAGACTTTCCTTTGAGGCAAGGACTGTGCTAAACACCTTTAAGAGTATTACCTTAAAATGGCAGTTGTCTTATTGTCCCCACTTTATAGAGGATGAAACTGATGTTTAAAGAGGCTAAATAAATCAGTCAAAGTTACACAATTAGTAGGGAGCAGAGGGAGGATTTGAACCCAATTTTGATGGATTTTAGCACTGGTATGCCTCATTACTATGTTATGTCTTGCTTCTCACTGAATTGAGATAGAGCAATAAATTATAATCTAGTTTGCATTTATACTTTTCTTCCTCCTCAGAGAAATCTCCTCTTTCAATCCATGTGCACCACATACTATCCCCATTATTCTAAGAATGAGTTGAGAATTCTTTGCAGTTAATTTTTATTTTCTCTGTCTTTCTTTGCATCTCTGTCCTTCTGACACCAGTGGAGTTACATCTTGCAGTTTCCAATCTCAACTAGCAAAGAATAAGGCTCTTGGCTCTGCAGGCCGAGAAACTAACCTTGGCATAATGAATGACCTGCAGCTTCGGGATGCCTCTGGAATGCCAAATGACCAGGGCTCCATGCCTCTGGAATGTGGAATGGCCCCCACATTAGCCAGGTGACCCACAGCTGCACGCCACTGGAATGAGAAATGGATTCTGGCTCCTAGAATACCAAATGCCTGCTCAAGGAAAAAGGAATGGATAAGCCTTCCTGCTGAGGAAGAAGAAATGGTAGTGACTGACTTAGCTACTATGAGATAACTATCTGTTAATACTACTAACACCTGACTCTGAGTCAGGGCAGCTTCTTTGAACCACCTGCTGAAAAATATCTGACCCTCCCCAAATCAGAGAAACAGATCTCTTCCCATGGGTAGAAATGTGCTCCCCTCATTTTGTGTTTCCTTTGCTTTGCCTAAAAGAGGAAACTGAAATCTTGTTTCCAAAATTTTCATTTTCCCGGTGCATTAATTTGGACTTGCAAAGCTTTGTAATCCTTTACACAGCATCGACATCTACCACGTCCTATTCAGAGAACGCTGTTTTCCCTGCGAGGGTGCCTGAACCCTTCCTGGAGTCACCTGCAAAGGAGAAAAGGTGTAGGGATATTGGCATCAATCATGCTCAGTAACTGGGATTTTAACGACTGTCTCCCTCCCTTTTTCCTTCATCATTTTTTTTTCCCAGTGCCATTCCTCAGTGAATATTTTTCTTTTCTTTTCTTTTTTCTTTTCTTTTCTTTTCTTTTCTTTTCTTTTCTTTCTCTTTTCCATTGCATTTCAATGCACTGGTTTTAAAAGGAGGATTTGCAAACTGAGTATTAAAACTCCAGGGCAGTACATCTCCAAAATCTCTAAGATGATAAAAAGGTAAGAGGCCAAACGCACCGAAAGCTTCCCTCCTGGTGCCTGTGGAACTTGCAGGCTGGTCTATAATACCCCTAAGCCAAAGCAATCTGCCCACCTCCTCCTCACCCCACCCTCCCTGCCTAATGCAGGCAGATAAACGTAGCATTAACATTTCCGCACTTTGGCAAATGAGTACCCAGGAGGCTGCTGACTCAATCAGGGCTTGTTTTACTTACAGTGTAGTACTGAGAAAAGGCCATAAACTCCAGCCTGACAGATCTGTAATGCTCATTTCAATATGCTTTCCCTGTGTGCGGGCTTGCTGATGAACTTTCATATTCCGCCAACAAAATATAACAAACATATTAACGACGTGTGGTAAATTGCCACTGGATATAGTGGGTCCTGATGATGGAAATAGTTGTGAGTAAATGAGATCGTCTGGCTGCCTAATACCACTTTGGGGTCCAAGATGATGCACTGTCCTGGAGGGATGTGGGCAGAGGAAGAGGGGGCAAGTCAGCTATAGAGGGACACAGATGCCTTTGCCCGGGGCAGATGGGGCACTGGAAACCCAAGACAACAGAGTGTGAGAGCCATAGATGATGTCTACTTAAACTCATTAATCTGAACTATATGAAAATCAAGAGCCAGAGAGGGGAGGTGAGAAGCCCAAAACTGCACAGCAAGTATGTGATGCCTGAATCACAGCCCAGTGCTCTTCTGGTTGGTGGATTTGATGGATACCAGAAACTATCTTTGAGAAAGTAGTTGGACAGAAATAACATCAGGAATATGCCTGTGACTCAAGTCAGGCCTGCATTCATCAGTAGCAAAATGCACTGCTGGCCTTGTCTTTCTCTTTATCTGTAGTGTTCCACCCTTGTTTTGAGTGCATTAAGGGACACCAAAGGGTGATTTTGGTGAGTATGTGGTAATTGTTTGATATTGCAACCCCAAAAGGACAAGTATAATTCCCTTACAATTGTCATAGTTTGCCATTATAATTCTGACTCCAATTCTAATGTGCATCTTTTCCCCCTAAAACCACCAAGTCATTGTCTGACACCAGCTGGGTGTCCTATGATTCAACTTGATTCTGACACTGTCTACCTGGAGACAGCATCACAGTCCACAGGTTAAGTTCTCTGTCCCACAGAATTCCTCTCTACTTCAGAGGCCAGTCCCAAGTCCAGTCTGTTACCCGTGCTTCTGACCAACGGATCACCTATTTCAGTATATGTTTAAGGTTTCAAGTTACCAAAAAGATTGTGGGAACTATTTTTAAGTAGACATACCTTAAAGCATAATTGTTGAAAAAGCTCACTTATAAATTTTTATCTTAGTTATATCTATGTAATTCACTGTTCTTAATTATGTTTAGGTTAGTCATGAAAATTTTATGAGACAGTAAACAGCTAACAATCATCTTAAATTATCTTTCTACCTGATAAATTCTGTGACACAGATAACATGAGCTTATTTGACTTTTAGTAAACCCAGGGAGAATAAAAGTATTACATTTAATGCTGATAACTCTAAAGACATGCCTATTTTAATTAAATCAATAAACTTAAACTAGTTTTTATTTACCAAAGATTATCCTAGATCCCATGAACTTGAAAGATATTTGGGTTACTTGTTTTGTATTTTTTTTTTAAAGATTTTATTTATTTATTTGACAGAGATAGAGACAGCCAGTGAGAGAGGGAACACAGGCAGGGGGAGTGGGAGAGAAAGAAGCAGGCTCATAGTGGAGGAGCCTGATGTGGGACTCGATCCCAGAACGCCGGGATCACGCCCTGAGCCGAAGGCAGACGCTTAACCGCTGTGCCACCCAGGCGGCCCTTGTTTTGTATTTCTGAGAGTACAAGACACAAATCAAGATGTTATAGCTTTTGGTTTAAAATTTTAGCCATGAGACATATAATAATTCAAAATTCACTAGTTTATAACAGAACAGTTGCATCCAAGTTGTGTTTCTGGCAGATGGAATAAGTTAAGGTTTTCTGCTCAGATGACTGAAGCTTTTTACTAATATTTGTGGAAGAGACTTTTAAGATTTTTTTTAAAGGCCTAGTTTTCAAAACAGCCCCCCTCCCTTTTCCCTTCTTAAAAGAATTACCTTGGTTCCTGGAGAAGACGAGGTAGAACACTTTGACCTCAGAAGGCACAGAGAAATAATGCAAGTTCCCCCAAGAAGGACTTTTGTTCTCTAAGCCCAGATCTTTTATAATATCTGCAAGCCCTTTGGGATGAATAGGGGAAGTTTTGGTATTGGTAAAAAAAAAAAAAAAAAAAAAAAAAAAAAAAGTAGGTAGGCTTTGAATTGTTTCTAGAGTCATATTCCTGTTCTTATAAAGACTCAATTTGTAGGACAAGGACAGTTGTTTTGAACTCCTCAAAGAAATGGGTTGTAACCGGAATGATACGAAGAGGCTGATAAATCCATCCAACAATATTATCTTCCATTTGTTTCTTTATATCAGGAAGAAGATCTTCAACTAAGATGAAAATTAAAGAATTCCTATGTTCTAGATTTAGAGCTGTGTGTCTCTGAAATGTTTTAGTAAATCATTCCACAAAGGCTTCAGGTACATAGTTTCATTCTAGATTAGGGAAAAGGCCTAAAAAAAAAAAATTCCTCTTAAGCAATAAATTTCAGCTTCCAATTCGACCAACTTCTGACCATGAGGCTACTAAAAACAAAACAAGGAAACAACAACCAAAAAACTCTTATTAGGTTTGAGCTGGGATAATCAGAAGTATTCCTGGCAGTATGGAACAATCTCATGGACACAAGGGGCATCCCCAAAGAGGGTGAAAAAAGATACTACCCTCCCAGGATCCAGAGCCATTCCCAAAGATAACCAAAGACTTAGACAATCCCTTTGAAATCTGGAAATGGTGACCTAGCTGCAAATGGAATACAACCTACTTTTCTGTCTGGCCATAATTTGGGCGGGGCCCCAACCAGACGGTGGCCAAGCCAAGTTCTCAGGACAGAAAAATAAGACAAACAAGAAAGCAATGGCTATCCATGGAAGGGAAAAGACGGACAATCCATGGGTACCTGAAAGCCAACTCAAAGTCACCATTTCAAAGATCTAATTCTTACCCATTTTTTTTCTTTTCCTGCCAATGTGGATTTGGTAAGGAAGGGATGACATGAAATCGTAGCTTCCTCTCTTGACCAGGCTCCGCAGACAGAAATCTGGACGAAGGGACTTTCGTAAGAATTCTTGGTCTCAGCTGGCTTCTGCCAGTTCTCCCAGGATCCCATCTGCAGGCTCCAGAGCGAGTTGATGTCCCAGTAGTTCTCACCGGGACACCAGAAACTGTAAAAGAGGAAAAATAGTTTTCCCTCCAACCTTTATAGCGAGTGCCTGGCTGAGACACCTTTATCTTTAGGGCATCTGTAAATGGAGAAGCTTAACTAAGATGGTTAAAAGTTCTCTGCTGTGGTCACTATAATTCATGATTATCTTTGGTAAGGTTAACTTGTTCAGCCTTATATCAAAATTTTATTCACCCGAGGCCTCATACTGGACCTATTCCAGTTTTTAAGTCGGACCCAGTACAACCTGACTGGTCTTGTTTCCAAGTCGGAACCACTCTGTTCCCGGCCTCGGTCTTGTTTCTGAGACGGAACCACTCTGTTACTAGACCCGGTCAAGTTTTTTTTTTTTTTTTTAGATTTTTATTTATTTATTCGACAGAGATAGAGACAGCCAGCGAGAGAGGGAACACAAGCAGGGGGAGTGGGAGAGGAAGAAGCAGGCTCACAGCGGAGGAGCCTGATGTGGGGCTCGATCCCAGATCGCCGGGATCACGCCTTGAGCCGAAGGCAGACGCTTAACCGCTGTGCCACCCAGGCCCGGTCAGGTTTCTAAGTAGGAACCACTCTATTCCTGGACCCGGTCTGGTTTCCGAGACGGAACCACTCTGTTCCTGGACCGGATCTGGTTTCTGAGTCGGAACCACTCTGTTCCTGGACCGGGTCTGGTTTCCGAGACGGAACCACTCTGTTCCTGGACCGGATCTGGTTTCTGAGTCGGAACCACTCTGTTCCTGGACTGGGTCTGGTTTCCGAGTCGGAACCAGTCTGTTCCTGGACAGGGTCTGGTTTCCGAGACAACCACTCTGTTCCTAGACCCGGTCAGGTTTCTAAGTCGGACCCGTCCAATTTTAGGCAATTTCCAGACCCAGTCTAAGCACGACCGGTCTGGTTTCTAAGTCAGACCCAGTCTGACTCCTGCCGGCTTCTGGACCCCGTCTGGAAGAAGAAATGCTCAAGTCTGAAAGCTCCGAACGGAAAGCTGGGGAGCTGGTATCCAGGCCGGGAGAGGGACTTACCGGCCGCCTGCCAAGACAGCGAGGATGCAGCGGCTCCAGGAGCCCCACAGGTACCTGCGCCTTGTTGCTCCTTGCTCCGGGGGGCCTGGGGCTCCGGTGTCCTTTGGTTCTTTCTTCTGTCACCAGAACCGTTAAAACTGAGGCACATAAAAAATTTTAAGAGTTTGAGTGAAAGTAGATTCAAATGGGGGCAGCATCCAGTCCAGCAGATAGAGAGGAGCTGTGCAAAATGAAAGACTTTTATAGGCAGAAGGGAGCCGGAAGAAGGAAGTTCATTAGGCAAAACAATGAAACTAATGTAACATTGCGCGCCAACTGTACTTCAAAGGAAAAAAAAAAAAAAAAAGCAGGTTGGCTATTGCAAAGTTACTTTCCTTTAGGGGAGGGCAGGGGTCTATGGGGTGGATTACCTACCTGGTTCAGAGGACGCAATTCCTGATTGGCCGGTTTGAGATCCATTTCTGAGAGGGCCAAAACTGTAATTAAGGCTCCGTTTGGTGTGGTTGGGCGCCCTGTAAGCGTATTTTGGTCGGTGGTGGTTTTATTTTGTTTTTTAACCCTTCATTCCTCCCTCCCTCCTACTTCTCCTTTCTTCAACAAATATCTACTTCAAGTCCCAAGAGTATAACAAAATGGATGTGATTCCTGACCTTTTGTAAAATACACTCAATTAATTGTAATACAGTGTGAGATATCCAATGATGGGAAAGTAAAGGTTTTTATGGGAGCCCAGAGGAGGGGCACCTAGGGTAGCCTGAGTTGAGAGGGAATCAGAGACAGCTTCCCCAGCCTGAAGCATTGACAGGAGCAAACCTGATTGGGGATGAGGGTGGGGTTGGGGGAACTTCCAAGAAGAAAAGGCTAGAGATGAAATAGAAATGTAGTGTGGGGATCATCGATTGTGTGCTGAGAAATAAATTAAGATAAATGAGCTCAGAGAGGTAGAAGGGAGCTGTAAGATGAAGCTATATAATGGACTCTGAATTTATTCTAAGGGCAGAGGCAGTTGAGTCATTGAAGGGAATGACATGGTTAAATTTGTCTTTGGGGGGAAATTTTATGGCTGCAGCAAATACAAGGGCCACTGATGATCATAATATTTATTGATCTCATTATATTTTTAAAATACATAAATAAATCCATAAATAAGTCAAATAGTGGAAAATGAAATAGCTTCAAGGATACTTTTTTTTTTTTTTTGAGGGGGGGAAGGGGGCAGAGGGAGAGAGAATCTTAGGCCGTCTCCATGCTCAGCGCGGAGCCTGACGCAGGGCTCAAGCTCACAGCCCTGAGATCATGATCTGAGCGGAAATCAAGAGTCAGAGGCTCAACCCACTGAGCCACCCAGGTGCCCGCAAGGATAATGTTTAAGAGTAAGTCTCAAAACCCCCAAATGAACCATCTCAGTGGCAACGTTGGAGAGTTGCATCCGTAACGGAAGTGGTAGATTTTGATGGAAATCAAAAGCTCTGCATGTAGTAGTTGTACAATGTATATTTGGGATCATTGGGATTCACTTTGCACTGATTCAGCATTCTGTAAATGTAGAACTTAGCACTGGCTCCAGTCTCTTACTTCATAAAGTGTTTATCTTATGGGAAATAAATAATTAATAAGAACGGGAGAGAAAGAAGTGTAAGTGATACAGACTGCCTGCATGGCTAGAATGGCTTAGAAACCTACAGAGACAAAGAGTACCCTGTTAATGTCTAAATGGTGAGTAATGTCAATCTTTAAAATAGTCAGAAAGGTTTGGATGGATGTGAAATCTCAGGACAAAATGAAAGAACTGGATCATTAACTGGGCTTCAAACTATCCACTACACACTTAAGTACTAAGAATGAGTGATCTATAATGCTATTCATTTAGAAGTAAGCATTTTATAAATGTTAGAATTCTTCCAAAGTTTATCATTAGGCTGGCCTCATTGGCTGGTATTAGCTGAGGCTTAAGTTTAGCTATAATATGTGAAAGGGCCAATTAAAGAGTTTGAGAGTTCGTGTTGGATTGGAAGGTGGGTAGAAAGGAACAAACATAGCTGTTAAGGAATGAGGCTACAATGTCATGATAGGTGAGTAGAGGGTTTCTAGAAATATCTCATAGAAGGTCAGTTAGGAGCATATTTCATGCTCACAGGTCCAGTGATACCTATTTATCAGTCATTTAACAAGTCATAAATATTTACTGACTACCTACTATATGTGCCTAATACATACTTTTAGGCATGAAGATGAAAATGTTCCTGCTCTCACAGAATTTTTAGCCTAGTGAGGGAGACAAATGATAACAGAATAAATAATGAAATATATAATTGGAGACAGTTCTAGGAAGAAAATAAATAGAGGAATAGGATGAAAGTCGATAATGGAGGGAGGGAGTATATGGCAGCTATGAAAATGCACTCCTCAGATCTCCAAATGTGGGCATTCCTGCCCTCTGTTATCACCCCATTTCCATTAAGGCTGCCCTCCCCAGAGGCTGTTCCCAGTCAGTTCCCAGAGCGGGGAGATGTTTGAATTCGCTCACTTACAACTTTGGCCCAGGGACTCTCCTACGGCCATGTCAGACTTCCCTTCCCATTGTAGCACAGCTTCAGATGCTTTTACCCAGCCTTCTTTCCTTCCTTCCCCTTCATTCAGAGTCCCTGCTTTACTGTGATAGCTCTCCCCGCTTTCCCTGGGATGATCATTCCCCATTTTCTCTCACAAACGTTTCTCCTGATAACTGTTTTGCATCTTTAATTCTAGCTTGGTCTTTGCTTCTTAGAGGACTCAGTCTAATTCAGGGTCCTTTCAGTTAAGGTGGAGAGCAGGATCTCTAAGAGACATGTTATTTAAAAAATACTAAATGATGACAAGGATGTTGGATAAAGGTCTACAGAAGAAATAGTCCAGGTATAGGGAAAAGCTAATGTAAATGCCCTGAGAAGGTATGCTCAAGTGACAGTAAGAAAGCCGCTGTAGCTGGAGCAGAGTTGGAGTGAGGGAAGATGATACCAGATGACAGTAGTTCTAGGGGGAGTATATGAACGGTAGGCTGCAGCATCCTCTGCTGTCTAAAAGCAAACTCCTGTCAGGTGCCTGTTGGAATCAGATGCCTGTTCTTGTTTTATTCAGCTTTAGAATTTTAAGAATGACAAATCTGAACCATAGGAAAGAGAGATGACTGACAAATCATGAGAATAATTACAGTTCAGTCTATGGTCAGGCTTGAAGCTGGAGCTCCTGATGGCAGCTGGAGGGAGTCCCAGGGTGTTTTCCAAGCAGTGGCTTTCCTCTGATTACCCTCCTCCCTCTGTTCATTAATTACAAAGCAGAATCTCACCTCTGGGGTGGCAATTCTGGGGCTGTGACCTGAGTGTAGCTGTTCCTCTCCATCCACTGCAGCCTGTCTTTTAACCACCTTTTGATTAATACCATGAATCGGAGGCTGGCACAATCATAAGATGAAGCTCTAATTTTAGGACTTCATGTACATCACAAGGTAGATAAATAAGCAGAGGGTCTGTTTCCTCCTCTACATGTTCTGAACCTTAATTGATAGAACATCAAATGCAAGTGCTGGAGGATCAGTCGAGAAATGAAGGGTAACGGGATGTGTGCCTGCAAAGCTACATTTGCATGTATCCAGGTCTATATATTTTTGCAGTAGGAAGATATCCTACACTTATTACATTCAGGACTTGATTTCCTCTTTTGTAAAATGAAGCAGTAATAATGCCAGACACACTTGTCTCACAACAAAGTTGTTGCGATATCTGGTGGGGCTTAAATAAGAGAGTACATTGCAGAGGCTTAGCATCTTCCTTTCCCTAACTCCAAAAAAAAAAAAAAAAATCTCTTTCCTCATTCATTTATTACATATTTCCACCCCCTGAGGTAGATTTTGTCTTTGTCAGCCTTTTTCTTGGTATTAATCCTGGCATTATTTCCTGGTATTATGATGAATTTATATCAGAGTGAATTAAAATTTACCCAGGACAGGGGTTAAAAAAAAACAGAAGGAAAAGGGGTAAGAAAGATAAGATGTAAGCAGGCTGGAAAAAAGAATATTCTCTTTGATCTTCTTTGAGGTCCTCCAGGAAATATTTTAAACTGTATAATTATCTATTATCCCTGCACTAAATTTCCTTGAATGCAATTCTATGGCAAGATTGTATCATGTAAATTCAAGTTTTATGAGTTACAAATAAAATTATAAAACAGATGGGAAATTATTTTAGGACTATAAGAATGAGATCCATTGCTATGTTTGGAGCTGCTATATTTGATGTTAAATTTTAGACTTTGGATCAGATAACAAGTTCATATCCAAGCCCTTCCATTTAATCGTTCTGGAGATGTGGCCACCATGAAGAGTTTCCATGAGGAAACTTAACCACCAGTTTCCTCATGAAAGAGAAAATAATATAAATTTGCCTACTTCCCAAGTTTGTAATGAAGAGCATAACTTAATATGTGAGCTGCTTTGAAATTATGAATCATTGTGTTGGCATGAGCTGTACATATAGACACATACATAAAACCCTTGAAAAATATTCTTGACACATTCCTTGAAGAGTTAAATATGTTTTGTGGTTTTTAGTGCTAGTTCTACTTATTGGTTATTTTCTTGTCTTTGTTATATTTTCACAACTTCATATGATGTTGATAATAAATGGTCGGCATTCACACACACAGATACATACACACACACACACACGCACATGTGTATTATCTGTAGCTACTATTCACATGTCCAAGGCTATTATTTGGTAGTTATGAAAAATGAAAGAAGAATTCAAAGAAAGGAGCTGAAGAGATCCATGGGAAGAAAACCATGGAAAGTGATGGAAAGATGGGTGTCTTCCAGCATTTGAGCTAACCTGAGCACAAAGCATTAAAGCTTTGGATAACAGGTGCTATAGTTTGAATGTTTGTGTCCCCCCAGAATTCATATGCTGAGATACTAATGTCTGATTTGATGGCATCAGGAGATAGCAACTTTGGGAGGTTTAAATCAGAAGAATGGAGCCCTCGTGAATGAGACTGATGCTCTTATAAGAGAGACTCCACAGAGCTCCTAGCCCCTTCTATAGTATGAGGACACAATGAGAATCCTGCCACCCTGAAGAAGGTACCCTGATCTTGGACTTCTAGCCTCCAGAACTATTACAAACAAACAAACAAGCATTCCTGTTGTTGATAAGCCACCCAGTCTGTTGTATTTCTAAGGGCGGAGGCAGCCTGGACAGAGTAAGATACCAGGAGCCAAAATTTTATACAGAACTTAGGAAGAAGGGCTTTATCCTACTACCCCTGTTTTTCAATATCTATTCTTTACTCATTGCCATAAGAAAAGCAACATTCTGTCAGCAACACAAAGGTTGGTAAGTTTGGGAGCATGTGGAGATGCTCCCCTGACAAGAACATTGCCACTGCTCTGGTGGAAAACAGCAGCAGAAGGCAAGGCTTGTCTTAGTGCAGGTAGAATTAGAAACAACTCAGAAGTCTGAACAAGAAAGAAGACTATGGAAGGTAACTTATGGGGGTGAGGGTGTCTCCTGGACTACTCTGTATGCACATGTAAGGCACCCATTTGAGGACCCATTTTGAGAGTGGGGTCTTAATACTACTTGGGTGACATTTATCAGTTTTGCAGACTTAAGGGCTACACTGCAGTGTAACGCATAGGGGAAGTAGTGCACATGAGAGAAAGGTACAGAGAGATAGAGGGAAGAGGGGAGAAAGAGAGAACTATGGAAATTCAAAGAAGTAAGAAAATAAAAGGGTGTTGACAGTAACAAACACTCAGCATTTACTAAGTGCCAGGCAGTATACTAAATATATGTTTTATATTTTATTATAAAAATAATATGCATAATGTATACATATGTTATTAATATATAATATGTAAGGATATTGTGTGTTATGTTATTGTATGTGTATGTGTACATAAACATACACAAGTGCACTTGTGGACACACAGTCATTTATTTCTTACGCCATCCATCAGGTAGGTAAGTTAGTATCCATACGATATCCTGCCTCTAGAAAGCTGAAGGAAGAAGAGATTAAGTGAATTGCCTAAGGTCCTACTGCCAGTGCATAAGAGAGCTGGAATATGAATCCCAGAAGTCTATGTCTTAGATTCACAGTGCAAATCATTATATTCTGCTGCCTGGGTTCAAATAAGAGGGGTTTTGTTTTGTTTTGTTTTGTTTTGTTTTGTTTTTAGGTGGATCTTAAAAGATGAGAAATGGAGTGATGAGGGGCTCATTAAGCAGAAGAAATACCATAAGCAGGAGTAGGGAGGTAGGCAGCTCAGTATATTATAATAGAATGGTGGTGGGTAATGATAAGTGGTTACTTGTAGACTCTCCAGGACAAACAGTCAGAAAACTCAGGATCTTGTTCCTCACCCTGTCATCTAAGACTCAAGGGATTACATCATAGGGTAATAGAAATTCCAATGATGAAAATTTTCATAAGTCCCTACTTTAATTACAAATAATGAGTTGGGAGCCATAGGGACTTATAGCAGAAATAGTCATCTGTGATAGCAAAAATAATCATTTATGATAGCTGTTGCTCTGAAGTTGTATCTTCTCACATTTGAATTCCCCATGGCAGTGGCTCTGGACAGAGTTGGAGTGGATAAGGTTACCTTTCAGTATCTGAGATTTCCCGGGAGATCAAAGTTCTGTCTAGCATCACCTCTCTCCTGCCTGCTGCTCTAAGGATTCCCTGCAATTGTGTGTCCTTGATCAGAGGTTGGATCCTCTTCTTTCTCATCCCCTAAGCCTAGGGCCCAGGACTCTGAGGCAATATGACAGCATGTGAGTTGCCAAGGTTCCAAACGGCCCCTCTCTGTGGACTTCTTGTTCTCACACTTTCTGGGCTGGAAATGTCTCTCCTTTGCAAGGGCAGATGCCAAAGACCCAATTTCCTGCCAACTTTGTTAACAAGCACTTATCGATCACTTACTGAGTACAGAACGCCAGATAATTTGTATTGGAAAATGCAAAGAAAATAACAAACATGGTGCCTGTAGAAGTATAGACACCAATGGGAGCAGAAATCATTCTTAGAACAAAAATGAGGTGGTTATAATTTAAGAAGATGCAAATACACAATGATTTGTTATATGTCAGTGTAATTCTGCAGCATTTCTAATGATGGGACCAAAGGAAATTGTGATAACTCATGGTTCCTAAATGCTGTTCTTAGGAGAGTAAACATTCGATATAGAGCCACCAAGGTCAAGAGCATAACATGACCTGTGGAAGAACCAGGACAGGCTTGATGAGAACAAACACGTGTATTTCTCTGCACTGTGGGGAGAGGTGATCATTCCCACATCATTCAAGGCTCAGACTTTGAGTTTAACGATTCCTGATGCAGGTCTTCTAAGAGGAAAATTCGTAATTTTATTATACAAATTCAAGATTCGAGGGATTTTTAGGAAAAGTCTGAAATGTTCAGTGAAGTGTTGGTGTAGAATGTGTATGTGTGAGTGATGCAGTATGTAGATGATCAAGGGAGCAGTGATAAAGGGCAGCTTTCTGGAAAACGTGTGTTGAGTTCCTTCTTGTAAGTAGTGAAGGATGTACAACAACCCGAAGATGAAAGGAAATTCCAGGAAACATTCCAGAAAATCTTGGATTCCCTACAGACTGATTTGGCTATGGGGCAGGGTTAGCAGATTTAAATATGTAGGCAATAAAAATTACTTATAAAAGATGTATAATTGCAGGTGAAGGAAGACCTTGAATTTTGGATGCTATTTCCCAATTAATCATATTTACAAAACTAGATAGTTATTTAGAAATTAACACTGGTTTCAAAGTAATTTAGAATGACAAAGTGAGACTTGTTTAATTAATAGATTTGAAATTGTTCTGATCTCTTCTGAGAGAACAGAAGAGAGAGAGAGAGTTAAAGAACAAGGCTGTTTTTAAATCATCACAAATAATCGATATCCTTTAGGTTGAAACAGAAATTAGACCTCTAAGGAGGAACTAGTAAGACAAAATAGTGAGGGAAAGGAATAGAAATAGGAGGGAGAAAGAGAAGAGTTTAAAAAATGGAATGGAACCAGAGGAAAAGGATGAAAGAGGGTGAAAGGAGGCAGAGGTAATGACATGTTTAGAAATAAGCATTGAAAAAGACCCTTGTTCTGCTTGTGAACTAATCTGAACTTTCTAATCTAGAGAAGTCCTATGTGGCATTTTGGAGATGTTGTTACAAAGTAGCACAGAAGCTGTGAAGTTGAGAGGCATGTCGCAACCGTACATACTGTTTCTCCTTTCAAATTCACCATTCAAAGAATGCATTCCACCTGGTGCGAGACTGAGTGAAAGGTCACAAGGTGCTACTAGTGGAAGCCCCACCGTGGAGGGATCTAAACACTCTGAATGGTCGGCCATCAATATGGGTTGACCACCTTCACTCACCATTTGCTCTGTTGGCCTGAGTGGGAAGGACATAGGAACCAGGACCAAACACCAAGAAGTTCAGGCATTAATGTGCACTAAGACATTATTTAAATGAAAGCTGAGACACGAGAAAATTGGATTTTGTCACCTTTCCAGTCCTAGGTTCGTGCTGTTCTTTGCTTTTCATAACCTGGATGAAATGCCTGCTGCAAAATGCTCATTACAGAGACAAAGGGCCTGGCACCTACATGCCGTGGCCTATTGGGAGATTAATGTTGAGACCTAGGTGTCATCCTTGACTCCCACCTTCCACATCCGGTCAGTCCCTAGGTCTGTTCTACTTTGAAAATATTTGAATTTCTTTCATTTTCTCCATCTTTAACTTCTGTGTTCTTATCCACACCATCATTATCACTTGCCTGGATTGCTGCAGATGCTTCCTAACCAGTGTTGTTGTTGTTGTTGTTGTTGTTTATCTCTGCTGCCAATTCCCATTCCCCACCCTACTCCCTGTAATGTCTGATCTTTCTGCAGTCAGAACAATCTTCCAAACTGCAAATCTGATCTTGTCAGCCTTCTGCTTTGCTAACCATCTAATGGCTCTGCGATGCACTTGTATATAAACCCCGGGTACCTTATAATGAGCCTGAATAACCTGGCCCCTGCTCAATTCTCTAATTGAGAATATTTACGTTCTAATAGCTTACCTTCCACCTTTCACTCTGTACTCCAGGATGTTCAACTTCTCTGGTTTCCTTGAATACACGAGGCCTGGTTTCCCTTCTGGGCTTTTGCACATTCTCTTCCCTCCTCTCTGAACACACGCCTCCTTCTCCCTGTGCCCTTACCCTACTGCTGTTTATGTCCATCATTTCCTTTCAAAAGTCCCTCTTGCCCCAGGGCTGGGGTAAGTATCCCTAAAATGTTTTCACATTTTGCCCTGTCACTTCTCGATTTGTTTTGTCTCTGTCTTTTTACATACTCTTATCCTTCACGGAGTTCCAAAGTAACAGACTATGTTTGGCCTATTCATCATCATGTGTCAGAATTTAGCACAGTGTCTAGCACAGAGTAAGAAATTACACTTATATATGGATTTAATACATTTCAACCAGGCATTTCACAAATCCTCTAATGTCTTGTAGATAAGCAAGGAATTTGTGTTTAGATTAATAGCTAGTTGACTTAACATCCCTTAAGAACTCTCCAGGAAAAAAAATACACACACACACACACACACACACACACCACACACTCCCAAATGCCAAAGATCACTCCAACTGGTGGTAAATTTAAACATTTCCTAAAAACAAAAACATAAAAAACAACAACAACATAAATGTCCTGAATGTGGGTTATCATGATCTTATAGAGTTTCTGAGCTATGGTTTATGGTACATTTAAAATACTGTGTTAGTATGTTAACTGAGTAAAATTTAAGTAAAAAAAATATCGTGTTTCCTGCTGGGGAGGGGTAGAATACTCATAAAATAGTATAGAAACAATATTCAGTTATTCATTTATGTCATTACCACGTGAGTCAACTGGAATAAACAGAACAAAGAAGGGCTTTATCTTTGGAGTCACTCAGACCTAGGTTCAAACTCCATGTTTGATACATATCTCTTGAAAAACCTCAGCTAAGTTATTTAAATGTGTTCAGCCTCCATTTCCTCATAGGTAAATAGGAATGAAAACACTTGCTCCAAGAACTTTAGAAAATATGTCTGTATCACCTAAAATAGCAGTCAGCACACAGAATTTCTAAAGTAAATAAATATTCTAAATGAAACTGGACTGAAATGATGGGACACAGCTTATTTTTTATTCAACACGTTGTTATCAAGTTTGTATATTGTGATAGGCACTCAACTAGAGTGGAGTACAAAAATAACTATGTAATTCCACCCTTAGGAAGTGCAGGCCAAAAAGAATGACAGAAATGGTGACCTGATAGCATAGAGTATTGTGTGTCATAGATACCGTAATGTGGAAAGTGCATTGAAAAAAATGGAAAAGCTCAGTAATGGCAGCTGTTGCCAGGGATATGAGGATATGAAGCCGGCACACACAACTGGATGTAGGATAGATGGGTATAGGCATTCTGGAGAACATTCCAGTTATACCTAGTCCGACTAAATGTTGGACTAGTCTTGCTCCTCAAGTCTTTGCTGGGTATATATACAAAAGGAATTTTCCTACATGTATCTTAAAGGATGAGTAAGAGGGTTTTCATTACAAAGTCAGGTGGAAGGAGTGTAAGAGCCCCACTAGGGCAGGTAGGATGTGGCAGCTGCACACCATGGGATATCAGAAGTCATGAGACACAGCATACTAGATGTGCAAAAGCCATATGGGTGGATGTGGAAAACAGAAGAAACAGAATGAGGAATATAACAAACTTTCATTTATATACATTAAAATATATATTAACCACAGAATGACAGCATACTTACACAAACTCATATAAACGGAAGGGTACTAACTACATTAGACTAATTGTCTATGATGTAGAGAAAGAAATGGGGATACACAGGAGTAAAATAAATAAAACAAGAGCAGGTCCTTGTAAAGACAAATCATAAAAAATTGTCATTAACTGAGGAGTATGTATTAGCCAGTCCTGTCTGCTGTGGGGGGAAAAGAGTGATAAAGAACACACAGTTTTTCTTAGGGTGAAAGGAAAAATACCACAGAACAGCATTCACTCTTTTAACAAATATTTATTTTTGTGCCTAACATTATTTGCTAAGAAAAGACAAAGAACAAAAGAATCTAAATCCCTGAGCCTAATGGTGCTTAGATTTTTTTAGTGGGCAGGCAGATTGTAAAGTATACAAATTAATACACACTGACACATCATGTGTCAGAAATGCTATGAAGAAAAAAAAAATGAGGTAAGTAGTCAAGTGAGTGTAAAGAAGAGCAAGGGATGCTCAAAATAAGGCCAAGGAAAGTCTGCCTGGAAAGGTGGCATTTGAACAGAGATGTAAATAAACTCAGGGAGAGACCCATCCGAAAATCCAGGTTGTGAAATAAATGGGTTCTGGTACCAATTTCAACATGGGGAAGATTGTTCTCTCCGTCAAGAAGGGATGCTCCAACACCAGCTGGGGTCCTACAATTCAACTCAGTTCTGACACTTACATCTACCAGGAGATAGTGTCAGACCTCACAGGTTAAGAGGTCAGTCCTACAAGAATGCCCGTCTCTCTACCCTGCTCTGCACTTCAGACACCAGTCACAAAGCCAGGTTATCACCTTCTGACCCATTGGCTATAAATCAGAGGTTCCCATGACTCCTCCTTGGATGCAGTTGATTTGCTAGAGTGGCTCACAGAACTCAGAGGAACATTTTACTTACTAGATCACCAGTTTATTATAAAAGGATATAATTCAGGAACAGCCAGATGGAAGAGACGCAGAGGGCAAGGTGTGGGGAATGGTCATGAAGGCTGTCCATATCCTCTTCAGGTGGGCCATCCTTGGAATTATCCCCATGTTCACCAACCTGGAAGCTTTCCAAAGTCAGTCCTTTCAGGTTTTTGTTGTTGTTGTTGTTGTTGTTGTTGTTGTAGTTCTTGTTTAGGGAGGCTTCATTATATGGGCACAATTGATAAAATCATTGGCCATTGACAGTTGATTCAACGTCCAACCCATCTCTCTTCCCTGGGGAGTTTGAGGGGTCAGACTGAAAGTTGGCTCCACTGGCATCCAGCCCCCATCTTTAGGTGCTTTCCAAGAGTTGTCTCATTAACATTACAAAAGATACCTTGATCACTCTTATCATTTAGGAATTTTCAGGGTTGTAGGAGCTCTGTGCTAGATTAGGGGTTGAGGACCAAATATATACTTACTATAAATCGCAGTATCACAGGGAACAAATAAGACTGCTAAGGAAATGATGGATGAACAGTGAGTGAGCTCATGGTCTTGAAGCATGAAAGAACGCCAGCACAGCTGAAGTGAAGGAACAAGAACCACATGGAAGGGGAGGACAAACAGAGCACATGAGCCAGACCATGTAGGGTCTCAAAGAGCAAGGTTAGGTATTCTGAATATGATGAAAAGCCAGTCCCAGAGTTTGAGCCGGGCAGTATATGATTTGACTTCCTTTTTACAAAAGCTCCCTTGGGCTGCTTTAGGAGACCCTTTGGGGAGGGCAGGGTCAAGAGTAGAAGCAGAATCATTGAACACTACATCAAATACTAATGATGTACTCTATGTTGGCTAATTGAACATAATTTTAAAAAAGAAATTAAAACAAAAAAATGAATAGAAGCAGAAATACCAGGCAAGAGACTATTCCACTCATCGAGGTGGAAGATGATGATAGCTTGGGCTGGTGTGATCAGGGCTTCAGTGGAATATTTACTTTTTTCTGCAGAGCAAGCTCAGGAAAGGACATTGTAGGATAAGGGAAATAATTTGAACTGCCTCAGAGATGTGAAGTTCCCGATGATTTAGGGCATATGGAAAATGAAGGAGGGAAGAAAATACAGATGCAGGAAAGACGGAGGCCAGATTAGGAAGGGCTGAATTGACAAACTACAGGATTTGGACTCTTTCCTGTAGAAAATGGTACTACCAGGGGAACAGACTGATGCAGACCTCAGCTTTTATAAGATAATTATAGGAGCCTTGTAAGTGGTGATTTAGAAGCAGCAGAAGGCAAGAGGTGAGCAAAACTTAGACTAAAATCATAGCAGTTCATGATGATAAGAAAAGGCATGTTCATGTAATTAAGTATCTAAGGTACTTAAATGTTCTACATAATGGATATGATAATTATACCTACCACACTGGTATCTTATAATGTTAAATGAGTTAGTGCATGAAAGGTGTTTAGAATAGGATCTGACACATGGTAATTCCTCAACAAATATTAGCTATTACTTATATAAGTAGTAATGATATTATTTCTATGTATTATTCTGTGTACTAGTACTGTTTCTATGTGTTTGGCCTACAGACACTGCACAGAGAATATATAAATGTTGATCATTTGGTTGGGGCAGAAAGTATTGATGGAGCTAGTATCTCAAATAATGGTAACAGCAAACCTAAAAGCTGTATTGGTGGTACATATATGCACAGGGTGCTCTGGGACGATCTGGAGAGGAGAGTGTGAATAACTTAGAATAAAGTCATGTTGAATGTTTGTTTGGTGGGAAGAGGGAGGATTTGAGAAGGCAATGTAAGAGCAAGATGTGGTGTGGTATGAAGTTGAAAACCCGGACTTTGAAATCTGTCCGCGATCAAATCCTGGCCGTGCCCTGTCCAAGCGTTTTGATTTATGGCAACTTCCTCTCTTTAAACCTCAGTATCCTCATCTTGCAAATTACTGAATTATCTTATGTCTCTTTTGACCAATCTTAGGTGTTTCATTCATGATAAAAAAAAAAAATAACGCAGGTGAAACGCTTAGCATGTCCTCTTAAGAGAACAATATTTTTGTTATATTTTGCTTATTATTATGATCAGCCAGCTCATACGCAGAACATTGCCAGGTTCTGCCCACTGATTTCTGTCTTTGAATGCTGTGTCTCACCCTGTGAGAAGGTCAAACCGTGGCTTGACATTTGCATTTTGTTTCCTTAGTTTCTTCTGTCTTTACCTCAGTACCAAAGAAATCTCCCTGAAGATTTAATATTGTTAAGCATAGCTGCCCCTCTTTGCATCAAGAATGTGGCATTTTGATGTGATTTGCAAACTTTCAGAATGGAAGATGCTCTGTAGCACTAATGCAATATACAGCACTCGTGGTAATGAACTGGTGTCAGTATCCCAGACTACTACTGAGTCAGAATATCCTCTTCATGGGTTGGGATATTCAGAAGTTCTACTGTGCAGGTGTATATGACTGACATACGGTGAAACGGAGATCTCCTTTTACGGCAACAAAATCAGCTTCCCTGGTCTTCCTTCCCTGCCCCTCTGTCTTTTCACATTAAGACAGAGTCGGAGCATATTTCTGCCCAAAGGAACATTCGCATGTGAGTAGTAATGGGATGTTAAGAACTACAGTCACAGAGGGTTGGAGGGAGCTTTAAAATATTTAGTTCGACTCATATAGTGTTGTGCCATGGAAGCTTAAATGACCCCTGGAGTGAACAATTTACTAACTTCTGAGGCCTCCCATCCCAATTTTGGACCGCTCTAACTGCTCAAATATTATTTTATTTTTATACTGATCTTAAAATGTGTCTCCCTGTAGCCTATACCAATTTGGTGAGACCCAGAGTTCTATACTACTTTTATCTGAGCCCCTCAAATATTTTAAAACACTGAGCACATTGTCCTGAGTCAGTCCTGTCTTAGGTTTCTTGCTGGGCTTCTCTTATGCAACCATCCTGTTGTTTTCCTCTGAAATTGTCACTCTTCATGTTCTCGGGCACTTTCTGTGGGTGCAAAACTGAGTGATGCTCAGGCGACACTCATTCACTTCATTCACTTCTTTCAATTACCAGAGAAGATAAGGAAGTAAGGGCAGGCAAATAACCTGTGTAAGCTCCTACAGCTGTAAGATTGTATAGTGATCCAGTCCAGCTCTACCTGATGCAGCGTGCATACTGCTGACAAATATACTATGTTGCCTCCCCTCTTTGATTGAAACTCCTTATGCAAGATTCAAAGCAGAATTACTGCAACAGTAATACTCATCTTAACTTTATGACTGATAAGAATCACTAAGATTTATAGAGAGCTAACCTTCCAGTACTTTTACTCTGTTAGCCCTTCATCTTCAGAGTAATTTTGAGGTTCTCATTTTACAGATAAGGAAACCAAGGCACAGAAAGATCAAGTAACTTCCTTAAAGTTGTGTAGTGCTAAGTGGCAGAACTAAGATTCAAAGCCTGAAAGCCCACCTTGTGAGATCCTGTGCGTTATAGTGTAACCTAAATCCCCAAATCTTGTGTTATCCCATGCAATGCAGTCTGAGGCAACACGCATTTGTGTCAGCAATGTCTCACTTGTGCCTGCTGAACTAAATGATATTCCTGTGTGTGTGTGTGTGTGTGTAGACATGTGCACACATGTGCTTTATTTCATATGAGAATTCCTTATGCCCTAACTTCCCCACACTGTAATTGTTCAGTGGAATTTTTTTCAGACCTACCATTTGTCCCTATCCAAGGCCAGATTTAGGGATTCAGTCCATTGACTCAGCCTGATGAGACTTGTTTTGTTCCCTCGTTGATCATTCCATACCCACTTTCTAAACTTTGTGCCAATTACTAAAATGATAAACACATCTCCTAGCCTTCATCTAAGTCGTTACCAAAATCTTTTTTTTTTAAAGATTTTATTTATTTATATGAGAGAGAGAGAGAAAGCCAACAAGAGAGGGAACACAAGCAGGGGGAGTGGGAGAGGAAGAAGCAGGCTCATAGCGGAAGAGCCTGATGTGGGGCTCGATCCCATAACGCCGGGATCACGCCCTGAGCCGAAGGCAGACACTTAACGACTGAGCCACCCAGGCGCCCCCCAAAATCTTTTTGCACAAGATTGAACTTATACATTCAGAGGGGGAAGGATCTTAAACTTCCAGGAGGATTTTTAGTCTTTAAGCATTTGATAGATTTATTAAGCAGCACTATGCAGCAGACATCATAGTGGTGACAGTAAATGCAACTTTTAGCAAAAATAAACTCTATTTCCTTGTGGCATTTTTAGCCTACAAGTGGGAGAAATATATTAATCAGATAATAATTCAAATTAATGATAGGTATCCTGAGAGAGCTATGCAGGATCTGTGGGTTGAAAATTGTTCCTGTGTAGAAGTGGTGGTCATGCTGAGATTTCAACAATGACCTGGGCTAACTAAGTACAAAGAGGGGAGAAGGCAGACCAGCCTTCGTAACAAATTCTCTTTGGCAACAGGTGACTTTAAATTGGTTGAGCCATTGTCTTAAATAGGATGTGAAATTATTGAAGATGGAACATTTGCATTTAATAAACCTTAATAATATTGTAGTTGCAATTGTCTAAACCTGGTGCTTTGTGTGATGCAGGGATACGTCATAAATTAAGAGTGCCCCGTTTTTAAAAAGTTCCTGAAATTAAACAACGTGGAAAATCCCAAGCAAATCAGAGTTGAACTTGTTTCTTAATTGTAGAACTTTCCGGATCCTTTATTACATTTAAATATATTGTGAATCTCTGTGAGGGCATTGTAGAATATGGTGTTTCTTAAACTTACTTGTATGATATTCTTTTTTTTTTCTGTGCCACACCTCTTAATTTTTTCCCCCAGTTTCCAGAATAGTTTGGGAAACATTGATTTAGTTCAACCCAACCCCTAAACCCCCACTGCTTAAAGCCTCTCTAAAACATGCCTATCAAATTATTACTGAGTTCTTGAATAGCTTCAGTGAATGAGAAATACAATCAATTGATTTTTTTTTCCAAATACATGAAACACTTAGGACTCTGCCTAATTATCCTAGTCTTGTGAACTTACTTGGTTGCCTTTGCTTAGTCTGTTGGTTCCCAGAAGCATAGAAATGGTAATTTTATTTTGTGATTCTCAGGAGGAGAAATGTGTATTCCAAAGGTGAACACTAGGTTGGGGCAGAACTACTGAAGCCTGAATTAGTCATATTTTATTTTTATAAGAAAGCCACTTGATGCTCTACAAGTACCATTTTCTAAACCTCATTAATAAATAAAAAATAAAGAGCCTGCATATGAATAAATGATGAAAGTGCCTCCCTTGGTAATTTTTTTAAGTTTCTGAAAATAGTTCCAGTCTTCCTCTACAAACTTAATGCAGTTGGAGCCACCGAGAATGTCATTATGTTGCATGTTTGTTGGTAGAAGTGGAGAGATAGAGGGATCCCTATCACTTGTGATAGAAGATATCTTTAAATATGTAGATCACTTATTCAATGCACATTATTTACAGTATTTTTCAAGATTGCTGTGTATAGTATAATGTCAAAAAAGGGCAAAATTTATGAATGGTAAGTGCGGAAGAATCAGATGGCCTGCTGGAGTGGAGCTGGTCACTTTAATATGCTAATATATCATCACTGTTCCTAGGATATGCTTCTATTATTACTCATATATCACATTAAACTGTTTACATGTCTTTTCCACTACCAGCCTGGGTGGGGTTTTTGGGGTTTTTGGTTGTTTTTTAAATCAGGGCCATGTCTGGTTTAACTTTGTTTTTCTAATGCTTAGCATACTTTCTGATATAAAGTAAGGGTTCAAGAATTGTTTAATATTTCATTGTAATGAATATCATATTCCAGGAATTGTATCTCTAAGACCCAGTAGAATTTCAGTCATGAAAGTTGAACAGAATCACTCTTGATGATTACGAGCTCAGTTGGTAGGTTGAAATCAGCCTTTGTGTGGGAGTATTTATACCTACGAGACTGCTAAGTACAGTTGACCCTTGAACAACACAGGTTTGAACTGCACAGGTCCGCCTATACACAGATGTTTTTACAGTACAGTACTGTAAATGCATTTTTTTCTTTTTTTTTTTTAAAGATTTTATTTATTTATTTGACAGAGATAGAGACAGCCAGCAAGAGAGTGAACACAAGCAGGGGGAGTGGGAGAAGAAGAAGCAGGCTCCCAGCGGAGGAGCCTTATGTGGGGCTCGATCCCAGAACGCCGGGATCACGCCCTGAGCCGAAGGCAGACGCTTAATGACTGAGCCACCCAGGCGCCCTGTGTTAATGTATTTTCTCTTCCTTATGATTTTCTTAATAAACATTTTCTTTTTTCTAGCTTTATTGTAGGAATACAGTATGTAATACCTACAACATACAAGCTATGTGTTCATCAACTTTTTATGTTACTAGTAAGGCTTCCAGTCAATAGTTGGCTGTTAGTAGTTAAGTTTTGGGAGAGTCAAAAGTTATGTGTAGATTTTTTTTTAAGATTTTATTTACTTATTTGAGAGAGAGAGATAGCGAGAGAGAGCAAGAGCAGGGGAAGGGGCGGAGTGAGAGGCCAGGGGAGAAGGAGAAATCTGTCCCATATATGCGGATTTCTGAATATGTGCATGTATCAATGTCCATAACCCCTGTGTTGTTCAAGGCTCAGCTGTACTACAGATGACACTACCTCCTGTAATAGGAAGCTGATTGTTGACCACTTACCATCCCAATATTTTCTGTGCCTTGTACATGTGCTCCTCAACTCCATTTCCTTTTCTCTTGATCTTTGATACAAGCGCCTAGAAGATCTTGTGGATTTAGACTTGCATCTTTAGCCTTGGCTGATTCTGTGCCTGACCTTAAAAAAAAAAAAATTATCCCTGTGGCGCCTGGGTGGCTCAGTTGATTAAGCATCCGACTCTTGGTTTCAGCTCAGGTCATGATCTCAGGGTCCTGGGATGGAGCTCCATGTCTGTCTCCATGCTCACCACAGAGTCTGCTTGTCTCTCTCCCTCTGCTCCTCACCCCTCCTCACGCTCTCTGTCTCACTCTCTCTGTCTCTCTCTCAAATAAATAAGTAAACACACATATTTTTTTTTAAATTATCCCTGACTCTTTAAACACACACATGTCTGTCTGTCTGTCCCTCTATTTCTTTCTCTCAAATTTAGTGGAAGCAAGACTCATTCAGACATTGGCTCTCACTGAAGGAAGTCAATTTTGGCTCGAGTCTTGCAATTAAGGACCATAACATGGTGCATAGGGAAAAGTATGGATTTCACTATTAGAGTTGGAATCCTCCCTTCACCTCCTTGCTGTGTGTCTTTGAAGGAGTTACTTAACCTCACTAGTCCTCTGTCCTGTAATCTGTAAAGGAGACAATAAAGCCAATCACACAAGTTTACTGTGAGGATTATGGGATCACGTATCTAAAATAATCCAACAGAGTGCCTGGTTCAGAATAGGTAGACAATAAACATAGCTATTTTATTATGCCATGTTTTTCTTTGAGGATTAGAACTGGATCTTTACTCTGTCAGCAGCACATCTGTGTTTAAATATGAATTGGAGACAAAAGACCTGGAATAGATGCCAGGCTTTGCCACTTAAGGGTTGTGTGATCTGGGCAGAGCTCTCTGAATCTCAGCCTTCCCACTTGTGAAAGAGGATAATGATGTCTCACTTGCCTCCCTCACAGTGCAGTTGAGAGAATCAAATGATATCATAAATCTGAAAGAAATTTGAAAACAAATATGAGAACACATACCAAGAGGCGGCTTAAAAATGCATGTATCATTAACAAACAATTCCACCTTTTATGAATTTAACTGAAAAAATTGTTAGAAGGATACATACAGAATATGCATAAAACAGATCATTGTAGTGGTGTTAATAATAAGGAAATTGAAAATAAGCTACATAATGAGAATTATTGAGTAAATTAAAATACATTCATACAGTAGAATGGTCTGCAGACATGAAAGTCATTTTATACTAAACCTGAAAGAATGTATACCGCACCATTTTAAAGAAGCTACTAATGGGTGCTAAGATTCTTGGTGACTTTTCTTTCTCTTCTTTGTATTTTCTAATTACTCTATGATTCATATATACCACTGGTATAATAATAATAAATGTTTTAAAATAATATTATCATTGTGTGGGATCTACAACACATTAAGTAGAAAAAGGATAGTAACAAAGGTTATAAAACAGTACACAAAGTATGAAGAACATAGTGGCAATACCAGTGTGTGAACAGAGTGGGTTGTGAGTAAATGTTTATATTTTGTGCATCTTGGTCTCTTAATACTTCTGCATTAAATATATATTACTTTTATAATTAGTGTAGAAGCACTAAAATACATGAGTGAAACATGGGAAGTCAATATTTAGGTGTTGTCATTGTTACCATCCAATCAGCAATATTCACCATTCAGGTGAACATACCTCCAGAATGGCTGACACTGAAAGGGTACTCTAGAATGATCCTCCCTTCAACTTCAGAGTCTCAGTTGTAAGACTGGACACAACACCTTGAAAAGTACTTGATACATGTTAATGTTTCTCTGTCTTTTTATTTAATTGGGGAGAGAGGGATAACCTAGTAAGAAATTGGACTTTTTAAGTCAAATCAGCTCATTCTTCCCAGTTTTAGAAATATCTACTCTTGTTATACACTCAAGGCAGAAGTGAAGAAAACATGGCATGTCAAGGCACCATGATGGTGGGGAGAGTTGGCTGAAATGGAGAAAGGGTTAGCTCAAGTGTGAGCCTTCTGTGGCTACTAAAAGGAAACATTGCATACACACTTTCCCAATGGAAGTGGCTCTAGTACTGTCCTACTCATATTTTTCTGCTGCAAAGTCGTCAATACGGAGGACCTAGACTCCAGAATCTTAGTTTGTACTGAATGATCACACCGCCCT
This sequence comes from Ursus maritimus, assembly GCF_017311325.1. Taxonomy (NCBI): domain Eukaryota; kingdom Metazoa; phylum Chordata; class Mammalia; order Carnivora; family Ursidae; genus Ursus; species Ursus maritimus. The sequence goes on from NW_024424119.1 coordinate 44,778,561, forward strand.
GGCCACACTTATTGATCAAGGTGTCTGGGGATGACTTGTATGCAAGTAAAATTCTTAAGACACAGGTTCTGTGTATCTCAGAAATGTAGTCACACATATGCTAAGTGAAATAAGTCAAGCAGAGAAAGACAACTATCATATGATTTCTCTCATCTATGGAACATAAGAACTAGGATGATCAGTAGGGGAAGAAAGGGATAAAGAAAGGGGGGGTAATCAGAAGGGGGAATGAAACATGAGAGACTATAGACTATGAGAAACAAACTGAGGGCCTCAGAGGGGAGGGGGGTGGGGGAATGGGATAGACCGGTGATGGGTAGTAAGGGCACGTATTGCATGGTGCACTGGGTGTTATACACAACTAATGAATCATCGAGCCTTACACCGGAAACCGGGGATGTACTGTATGGTGACTAACATAATATAATAAAAATCATTATAAAAAAAAAAAAAAAAAAGAAATGTAGTCATAGTATTGTACTGTCCTAAAAGATGATTGATGAGGTGTAGTTGCTGGGGTCCTGGGATCTGTCCTGACTCCTCACTCCCAAGTCTTGATTGTTCAACCCAAATTCATTTTATGAACTACCCCATTTCCCTCCTAATAAATTAACCTCCTTTTTATTCTCATGATTAAGTAATCAGTTTCTGTTGCTTACAACGAAAAGAATGTTAACAAAGTATGTGTCTATCTTAAAAAAAAAAAAAAAGCCATCAGTTGGATGAAGAGCATGAGATCCTTAACTATGTCACTGATAATGGCCATGAATGTACTTGTCCCAAATCTGCTTTTAGGAAACAGTACGCTGAGTAGAATAGACTTATACTGAATCTGAAGGTGAATTATCCAGAATTTCCTGAGAGGGAATTGCTGTTATGGGGGCTGTGTTGTAAAAGAGGAACCATTATGCAGTAAGCCTGAATCATGAGTTGAAATGTGCTTGGAAGACAACAGGCAAATTTGGTGACTAGTGAGAGACATAGATATATTAGGGCCTGAAGTTTCATGAATCTAGCCAGCAGATAGAGAAAATTGTTATGTTCTGTGGGGAAAACAATGTTAGATATACACACACATCTTATATATAATATATACACACACATATATGCACATTGCAAATATACACGCATGCACATTATATATATACATGTATACATACACACACACACATATATATATATACACACACACACCTTAAATAATGCAGAGCTAAGCAATGCTTTTTAAAGTGTAAAATATTAGTTAACATTGTAATAATGTTTCCATGTCCCACATAGCTGTTATTTCTTCGCCTAATCCAATGTCTATACTAGTGATCTCCACCCATGATTTTTGAGTAGGCCATGACATCTTCAATTATCTCAAGATACACCAAAAATTTATCAAAGATTCTTGAAACGGAATTAAATGTCATACCTGCTAATTATAAAAATAAATGCAGGTACGAGGTAGTTTATGTCATAGAATTAAACTGATAGCTTCTAAATGCTGCTTGTTCATGGAGGTTTGGAACTGCTGATTTGGGAGCTGCAGAATAAGGCAAATATATCAAAAGATGCAGGCAGAAAAAGCCATGCTTGTGATGAGGAAAGATGGAGAGCTGGTGACAAAAGCTGTTGAGTTGAGAACACCTTGCCACTTATTATAGTTAAGATAGCTTGCCTTGGGCTCTTTATTTTAATGTAGATGTCTAAGAGTGAGTGGGTGATTGAGAGAAATGGAGAGAGGTTATGTGTCTTCACAGGGCAAGATGGCAATTGAATGACTACCAAACCCATCCCCTGTGATGTTAATATATGCATTCATTGTTCCACCCTCTTTTCTACTAACGGTAAACAACATTTGTCACTTGAAATAGACCACTTTTCACTTCCAAACTGATGGTGAACCCACATTTGTATTTTAAATACCAAAGCTCAGGCTGCAGAAGCAGGAGGCCCAGAAAAGATGTATGTGGTGGGTGCAAAGGGAGAGCAGGACAAGGTTCGCATGTGCAATTTGGCAGATCGTTCATAAGTCTGGCCTCCATGACAAGAGATGGCCTAATGCCTCATTAATTCCTGCAGAGATGACGATGATGTATCACCCCCTTTCAATCTGAAACTAAGTAATGCATTAAAAAAAACACCTAATTTGCACATGTTTAATGCGTTCATTAAGCTATTAGTCTTTCAACAAGAGATTTAATAGCAAATTAACATTTCTTTTAAATAAAAAAAAAATATCATCCCCCAAAAGTCCCCAGTTAATAAAACTATTTTGTGTTTTGAGCAAATGGGCTATAGGAGAAAACACTTGGCACTAAATTGGGGCTGGGAAAAGACCATGTTGAGTTCTTCTCATTTATTATACAATTAGTCACCCTGGGGCATTATTTTCCCTGAATAACAAATATTTCTGGGGAACAAAAGATCTCTTGGACATAGATGTGAGAAGGTCAAAGACAGAAAGATTTCAAAGGGGCTATTTTTGTGAATTGAATCATGATAAACTAAAATAAAATGGCTTACCCTAACCATAAGGTTTGTGAAACAGTGGAAATTGACTTTGGTCAACATTCAGATATCAATATTTACCTAACATTCATTTAGCTCCTGTCATTTGTTAGGTATTTGGCTAGATGATGTAAGAGGCTTAATATAAAGAAACAAAAATGGCATGTATTCTTTCTGTCAGTGAGGTTTTGTTGAATATTTACTATGTGTTGTGTGCCATATTGAGCAAGATGAATAAGTCATGGGCTCTTTTCTTGTAGAAGTTATAGATGAATTTGGAAGAAAAGCATGTAAGCAAATTTATATTCAATTTACTAAATCTTAAAAATATAGAAGAAACAAAGTTCTTTGAGAGCAAAGAAGGAAGTTCTGACTCAGAAAGGAATCTCAGAGAAAGCTCTATGGGCAGAGTACAGTTCAGGCTACAATGTTAAAATTGGCACACATTAGATATGCAGAAATAAGTGTTGGAAAATGTGCTCCACATTGAGTGACTGCATGAAAAAATGTACAAAGGGAAACATGTAATGCACAATGAGAAAAATATACTTTGGTTTGGCTTATGTCTTAGCCTGGGATGCTACAACATAGCATATACCATATAAAGAATACCATAGACTTGGTGGTTTAAACAACAAATATTTATTTCTCACAGTTACAGAGTTTGGAAAGTCCAAGATCAAGGTTACCAGATTCAGTGTCTGGTAAGAGCCGTCTTCCTAGTTTCCAGACAGTTGTCTTCCAGCTGTACCCTCATGTGGAAAGAGAACAAGAAGTCTTTCCATTCATGAAGGCTCCAACCTCATGACTTATTTATGCCCCCAGAGCCTCACCTCTGAATATTATTGTGTTGAAAGTTAGGACTTCATCATGAATTTTGGGTTGCATAAACAGTCTACTGAAATTACCCATATTCTTTCCTCCCTGGATTTCAAAGCATCTTATTATATGAGTTGGAGTTCAGTTGTTCTCTGCAGAAGCAGAGAGGACATGGAGAGCACATTCACTGATTCGTGTCTACAAATAAATGTATACGGTATTCTGAAAATGGGCTCTACGAAGCAATATAACTATTACGTCCCTGTTGATAGGAAAACCTTTTTCACTTTCAGTAGTCAACTGTCTTAGGGTAAAACAAATTCTAATGTATTTCATTAAATAAATATGAGATTTTATAGCAGGCTAAATAGATACAGCTCAAGGGCATTGCCTCATATTCTTCTGTTCCCACCCTCATCAAATCTCTTGTTTGTATCATCCATGGCACACTATGTGCTTTCTTTAATAGACTGTTGCATTGCATGCATTCTCTCCCTTAAGTATATATCTTCAAATGAACCCAGTGAAATGATAATTTTACTTTAATAAATTATATTTAAACTTAAAATCGAGAGTAAAATTTGCCGTATTGGTCAATCTGTTAACAGCACTGTGCATTATTCTTTCATTGCCACATACATACTGCTTTGGTTTGAAGAAGATCTTTAAGTTATTTCTGAGAAAAGACTTTATGCTGATTGACAACTGCACAATACTAGTTATTGATATTATTCCACGTCTGACGGATTTCTCCCACCATGACATAGTTTATAGGTTCCTGGGGTGAACTTTGATTTGTCACCTTGGGAACCAAAGAAAGAAGAAATAAATCTTGAAAAAGCTCAAAATCCATCTTTTTGGAAAAGAGTAAAGACTCAAATGAGTAAATAACATCAACATCAATATTCCATGTCTACGTGCACACCCGAACTTTGAAGAACATCTGTCTTCCTGCCACTAATGATTTTGTTCCAGATGTAATCCAAATATGTTTGCAAATGGGGAGCAGAGGGGTTAGCACAATTTACTTTGCAAGCAGTTGGTGGTTATAATAGCTACTTTTCGTATCTTTTTAAAAATATATACATTTCAAAAGTGATATGGCACCCTGCACTGATGTTTTTGAAATGACAGTAAAATAAATCTAAAATTGCCTTTGGGTTTGCTGTGCTGCTCATCTTCTTAAAAAGAGATGATATGGTATAATGTCACAATGTGGATTTTGGAGTCAGACATCAGTTTGAGGCCTAGTTGATCAACAGCTTTTTATGTAGTAATATAAACAAACTCCAGTTTGTGCCTCTGATTTCCTATATGACCTCGAAAAGAGCCACTGTTGTTAATAATGGTAATAATAGTAACAATAAGTATTATGTATTGTATCTTAAGTGTTCTACTAAGTGATTTACATGGAATAACTCTTTTGTAGTCCTCACATCTGCCCTATAAACTGTGTGCTGTTAATATTCCAGTTTTGGAAGTGAGAAAACCAAGGCATTGAAAGGCAAAGGGATTTGCCCAAAGACCCAGGGTCAAAGAACAGAAAAATCAGGTTGTCCAGTATAAATTCAGAACTTCAACTCACAGCAGCCACAGTGTGCTGTCTTCGTGATCAGTGTGTGTGAGACATTGTGGAGTGCACCAGCTCCTGAACAGCAGCAGTAGCAGTAACAGTAATAACATAAAGCCCTGATTAAGTGCCCACTATGTGGCTGCCACAGTCCTGAATTTTAATCTGATGAATCTTTACTCCAACCTTATGGGGTGGAGCCTCTTATGAAAAAGAAGGGAGGTACAAGAAATTAAGCCCTGGGTCATTTGGTTAATAATGACCAGGCTAAGAATTGGAACCCAGACATTCTGAGTCCGGATGCTGCACTTTTTTCAACTGTTAAGGTTCATTAAAAAAAAAAAAAAATCCATCCTAAATGTTGGATGAATGAATATATTTTCCCTTTCTTAGTTCTAATTCTTCATTACAGAATAGTTGGGATTAATTTAATTAGTTCCCAATTTAATGAAATACAGAGATCACAATTTTATAAAGATAGACATCGTTATTATTCCTATTTTATGAGGACACTGAGGGTAGAAAAAGGTTTGGCAGTTTCACCAAATTTACTTATTTGGGAAAGGTTAGAGACTTAAACCTGGCCTTCAGAGGCCAAATGCTCTGCTCTTCACCTCCTCCAAATTGCCTCATGTGAAGCAGGAATGGTCATGTTGAGAGGTTGCTACTTATTGGAAGTTTTGTCATTGCAGATGCATGCTCTTCCTTTGACCACTTACTTCTTCATTTATTACAACTTGGAAATAAATATATCCAATTTAGTGTTGGGCAGTGGTAGAAGGTAAAGAGCTGAGTCACTGGGTTGTTCAAAAGATTTCTAAAAGCCGTTTGTAGCCTGCAACATGGAAAATACAACAAGAGAGACTTGGCACATTGAAATTCAAATGTGTCTTTCTGGCAGCAAACTATCATTGGGTCCTGGGAAGCCTGAGTCTGGGTGAGCTGACGAGTAATGAAGCCCTGCGTCTCATGTCATTGACTCTGGCATTTCAAGCACCACATTCATAACAGAAGATGCAAACTGCTGGGTCCCTCTGTACTTCACTAAATTGAAATGGTTCTGCAGGGGAATATGGCAACAGGGATGAAAGAAAAATAGCACTCCTTTCTCCACTGTGCAAAGAGAAGGTGCTGACAATGTTTATTCAAAAGAGTAACATCTGGAAATGGTGCTGGGACATGGTGACATTATGCCTAGCTATGCTTCAGTAAAGACATCCAGCTTCTGAGAGGGTAAAGAAATGTATTTTTTTGTGTTTGTTTGTTTTGGTTTTACTTTGTATGTAATGAGGAAATTTGGGGCTATGGAGAGTTCTCCCATCTCACCTCATCCCCTCTGTGTAGCAGCGTGGACTTTGGTTCTCATTAACAGAAACCCAGATGCAAACTAGCTTAGGTTAAAAAGAAGATTTAAAGGATCCCATGATAGAAAATCCAAGGTTACTAGCTTCAGGCAGTGCTGGATATAGGACCATGGATACTGCAATGAGGATCCATTATTTCTCTCTCAGTTGTGTTATCTCTGCTTCCTCTATTTTAAATCTCTACTCTTAGAGTTTTTGTTGCCCTGTGGTTTCAATATCATCTGGGGCTACTGCTTTCTTAGTTCCAGTCTGGCAAAGGGAGGAGTAGGTTTCTTAATACCTTAAGAAAAGTTCCGAGAAAAAATCCCAAATCCCTTTGTCTCTGACTTGGGTTGCTTCCATATCTTGGCTATTGTAATAATGCTGCAGTGAACACAGCATTTATCTCTTCCAATTTGTGTTTTCATTTTCTTCAGATAAATACTTTGTATTGTAATATGAGTTAATATATAGCATCTAAAATATAAAAAAAGAAAAAAAATAGATTTTTATAATTATTCCTGAGAAACTGGAAGATGAAACACCTCTGAGCCAACATACTGGCTTGGCAGTTATCAGCTAGAGATGAATATTTGCTTTCTTCTTTAGCCAAAGACACATGCTCCAGTCACCATAGTCTCAACTATTCAGTATTGTGTCTCCTCAACACTGAAGCTCAGTCTAATCACAATGCAGTAAATTTGCCCTGTTATTATCCTTTTGGCAGAAATATGTTTCTCTATGAAAAGAGGGTAAAATGAGTGGCTCATGTATATCAAGAATGTGGAAGCAGATATATTCTTTGTGGAATAAAGAATGGTCCTAAAAGTTTAGTAAATGAGCACTCAATGCACATAATTTCTTTAAATTAAGAAAAGCAGGCGTTTGCATTTGGAATCTTGGATCAGCTTTATTCACCATCGTTTTACAGATGGTGAAACTAAGACTGTGGATGATAGAATCTTGCTAAGATGCCATGGTAAGTAGAGGAGTTGAGACAGTGTGTCCACATCTGCCTACGGTCTCATCTGTGATACATGCACAGGCACATGCATGCACAGACACACACACACTGTAGAAAATTGGGAAAGTAGAGAGAAAAACTTCTATTTATTTAATCTGTAAAAGTAAGTATTTACAGAAGAAAAAAAAAAACCTCACCTCTAATCCTACCACAATAAACCAAGAGATTGGTTTTTCTATCTTTCTTGCTAGTTTTATTTTTTATGTCGTTTTTTGTGTTTATTTTTTACATCATTATTTTACATCATAATTATGGTATATGCAACACCATGCCCTATTTTGCTGAAATGTCTCATAAGCATTTCTTCTGTTATTATATAGTATTTTTCATTATTAAATACACAGATAATAGCCAAAGAACAAATGTGCTATATTTTTTGTAACCATTAGTCTTTTTTTTTCCTGCACGTTTCCTAAACTTTTCTTGCTCCTTTATACTGTCTTGCATTCCAGTCTCTCTTCCAATCAAATGCACAGTGCTTCATGGAAACACCCCCCTCCCCAAACACTTAGAGAAACAGTGGTCGGCAAGCTTGGGAAATTACATAGTAGGAATGGGGGAATCTTAACCTAGGTTTCAGAAATTCATAAATTAAGAAGGAAGAGCTAAAAGGAACAATTCAGATTGGTAGCAGGCAGAGAAGTATAAAGTAATAATGTTTCTTATTAGGAATAGTTCCATAGCATGTAGAGGAATTCAAACACATTAAACCAGTTCTTAGGATTCTTGTAAATAGAAATCCAGAGGGAACTGAGGAGCAAACGTGTCTTGATCTAGGGCTCAAATGATTTGTCCAATATGCTCATTTTTACAATTGTTCTTTCTCTGTGTTTTGGCTCTTCTATATTTTTAAATGGGTTCCATCTATGGAGCCCTGGAGAATGCAACTGCCAGCCTGATTTGCATTCTTTGGTACCATGACAACCAAGGAAAGAGATGGTATTTCCAGCAGAAAAGTCCCCGGGAACCAAGACTATGGTTCATGTAAGCATTCCCGAAATAATTATGGTGGTCAGAAAGATAGAATATTCATTCATTCATTTATTCACTTGTTTTCATTAGACCTGTGTCACATGATCACTCTTATGACCTGAGAGCATGTAATCCATGAGCAAAGAAAAGACACAGAGAAGCATGCTGGCATCTGAAAATATTGGTTACTACAAATAGCTACAAACTGAAGTTAACAAGAATGAGTTAGCATTTAAGAGGGTAGGTGATGGCAGAGGATTAGAAATGGGTGGGCCATTCAAAGATGTTTTAAGTCCTTACTGTGTTCTCAACTCCATTGTATGAATTGAAATAATATGCAAATTAACTAAGTGTCATCTTAGCCCAAAAGGAATTATTTGTCTTTGGAGGTAACAGGAGAGGGAAAGCAACTGCTACAAATTTGGATCCTGAAGGGAATGGTATCATCTGTAAGTGCTATGAGAGGTAGTGATAGAGGAGCTCAGCTTAGGCTGGGGACAGGAAGAAAACTTTATGGGGAAGATGAGCCTTCAGAGTATAAATTAAGTGAATATCTAATGGCACTGATGAGCATAATGTTTGGTAAAGATGGGGGAGCGGTGTGACCTTAAAACTGGAATAGATAAAAGCAGGAAGTAAGTTTGGAAAATCAAGTGGGGCCCATCTCAAGAGAGTCTCAAATGTGAGACCCAGGACATTGAACTTGATTCTTTTTCATTATGAGATGACTTCAGAAGATTTGATCCCAATGCCTTTGAATTTTATGTTTAGAAGTTAGAATGCATCAAGATGAGGAAGCATAAAGGTATTATATATTCAAGAGTACATTATAAATAACCAAAAATATGAAAATATATTTATTCATGCTATTAAGAAAGGAGAAAGGTAGGAAGGAAGGAAGGAAGAGACGAAAGAAAGGAAGGAAACAAAAGAAAGGGAAGAAAGAAAAAAATATTTATCAAAATTTTCATAAGACCAGTTTTAGCCAAGGGTATGGTTAAACAAGCATCCTCATATACTTTTTTTCTAGAGCAATAAAGATTAACATTAAATGTGCATATTATTCAAATCAAGAATTTTAATTCTAAGAAATTACAATAAAATGATTGGTAGACCAATGGATAAGTATATTCAAGACAACATTGTCTGAAATGAGAAAAAAATAAATGCAGTATATTTAAAATTGGGTTATTAATAAATGATTTCAAAACATTCAGTGGGATGCTACATAATATTAGAAAATAATGTGGCTATATGTGCATTTTATATAATGATGAATATGATATATTGAATTTTAAGACTCAGAATTAAATTTTGAAAGAATACATGCCAAACTATGAACACTGACTGCCTTAAGGGCTTAAGTAGTAACAGAATGAAAAAATTTTTATTTTACTTTATACATGGTGGGGATTTGTGAATATTTTATAGCAAGAATTCATTTCATTTATAATCAACAAAACATGCACATGCAAATTTAGCTAAAATAAAGGAAATTGTTAAGGAATAATTAAACTAGGCAGAAACTGATAACATGACTTGACTAGAAAGAAGCAGGGAAAAGAAGTAGGAAAAGACCTGGCTGTCAAAGTCCAGCTGATTTGGAGGCAATTATCTAATGAACTTGAAAAGTAGAAACACCAATTTAGACAATTGAGGTAAAAATTTCACTTGAAAAAATATGTCTGACTGATCTGTTTGGTATATATCAATCTGCATATCAAATTATTCCATGGAGGAAATAAAATAGAAATATTTGACTATGCAATAAGGGTAGGCTGAGTGTTAAGAACGCTGGAGATATCAAAATCTGAGTTTGCAAAACACTAATTACGCCTTTTGGATTCATATTACAAAAGGTACTTGCTCTTTAGGAAAAAGCCACCCTGGGGTTCTTTTAAATAGCAAGTGTTTCTAATGCAGTTAAGAAGCAACTAAATTTACAGAATTTTCACTAACCAAAAGCTTGTCATGAGCACAGAAGCTACATGAAGAGGACTCATCTGTAGTTTCCCCATCCACACTTAATGTGGGTTTCCAGTTGACTGTGACCCCATGGACCTGGTCAGAGTGCAGTGGGAACCCTGATGGTTGGGTCCATCAATGCAAATAAAATGGAATGGTTGACATTTATAGATGAAATTGATCAACACACATAGACACTGAATGAATCAACCTTTAAAACTCATAAAATGTTGTTTTGGTAGCATTTTATACACTTGGGAAAAGCATTTTTGTAGTATACAGACTTGTAGAATTAAAAGGGCCTTTAACATTCCTATAGTTAAATCTCCTGATTTTATTTTATTTTTTTTTCAATTTCCTCATTTTATATCTTTAAGAAATAACCTGAAGGGGTTAGAAAACTTGTGCCAGGCCACCTTTTCCATCTGTGGAAAATGGAGAATTAGAGAAGTGTCCTTAAGTCCAATTCCAACATCTTTTCCCACTAAACAATGTGTTACTTCATTTGTTTTTTAGGGTTACAACTTTATTTTGACATAGGTAAAACAGGGAGTGTTTACTAATAGTTGCCACTAGTAACTACTAGTTACTAAAATTAAAGGACTTAAATCTTTTCCTGACCAGATACACATACATGCACACTCATGCATATACCACACACACACACAAAAAAATGCACCCTGAAAATCAAGTTCTTACTTTGTGATTTGGGTTTGTTTTTTCTCCCATTTGGCCCTGTCATCTTCTTTAAAGAACTCACCCACTTCCACACCTGCAGCGATTATCTATTTGTGTGTAGATAATACGCAGTTATTCATCTCCATCTCTGGTATCTCTCCTTAAGCCTCAGTTATGCATTGCCAGTACGGTTAATGCTTCTTTCCAGTTCTGGAGAAATACTGAAGCCAACAGAGAGAGAGAGAAAGAGAGGAGGAAAGAAAGTTCTAAGGTATCTGATTTCCTGGACTTCTATTTGAAACAAACGAACTCTGCCCTTCCTGTTCTGTACTTCGGTAAGTGAACCGATACATACTGTTCCCATCTTTAGTTAAGGTTGGGTTTCTGATGTATACAGGATTAACTGTGACAGAGTATTATCTAATATAAACATAAACCCATGTAGCTATGTATCTGATTCCAACTAGACAAGCAATAGATACTAAGAATTTGCATGACACCAAGGTGGTCACAATATCTCTCATTCCACATGCTTTTCTGCAGTGTAACTTTGCAATTACTCCATCAAGAGATGGAGCTTATCCTTCACCCAGTTGACTATGGGTGATTGTTTTGACAAATAGAATATGGTGGAAATGATACTGTTTCAGTTCTAGGGAAAGCCTTTAACTTTTTTGGCAGCTTTTTCTTCCTGCCACTTGAAAGTCAGTCACCATGTAAAAAGTGTGACTACCCTGAGATCACCTTCCTTTGAGTAGCCCAAGCCAGTGGAGTCCTCTTGTGTTAGAATACTGAGATGCCATGTGTAGGGAGGAAGAAGAAGAGTGAGGGAGAGAGGGAGAGACAGAGAATGCCAAGTAGCACTGAGGTGTCAGACATGTGCCAAGCATGTGCATTAAGAAGCTGTCATCTTGAAAGTACCTTGCAGCCTCAGCTATCCCAGTGGAGACCACATGGATCCAGAGAGCAGCTGCCCAACTGAGCCTTTTCACATTTCTGACCCACAAAATCTTGAGTAATGCCCAATGATTATGTTGTAGTCCATAAAGTTAGAAAGTAGTTTGTTACATAGAAATAGATAACCAGGACAGATAATGGGGGCAAAATCACGTAAATAGGAAAATTTCAGAAAGTCCAGAATATAAGGGAGAGACCCTTTCATTTCAGTAAGGAACATGAAAGAAGATTATAGGAATAAATAATGTTATAGGAATAAAAGTAGGTGGGATTGTTTTGAGAATGATCATGAAAAACAAAGTGGCATTGGCTTTACGGTGCACATAATCTCTGAAGGTCTTGCTTGTGGAAGTGATGAGCATGATCTCAGCTATGAGAGTTAAGAGGGCAGAGTCTAGCGCCAGACACGTTCTCTCTAATCCTGCTCTGCCACATACAAAACTCTGACCTTAGAAAAATTGCTTTCTCGCTCTATATTTCAGTATAATCACCTGTAAAATAGGTATAACAATATTACCTATATCATAAGGTATCATAACGATAGATTGAGTTAGTATTTACATAGTGCTGAGGGCAGTGACCGACATATATAGATACATTATCTATGTATTGTTTAAATTAAAAAAAAAGATTTATGCACATACCTCTGGATACATAAGTAGAATCCATTCACTTGTTTCTGTTTTGCTTTGGGGGAGGGTGTTAAAGGTAGTTGTGTTTGTGTGTGTGTGTGTGTGTGTGTGTGTGTGTGGTAAAAATATATATGACATACAACTTACTTTAACCATTTTAAGTATATGGTTCAGTGGCACTGAGTGCATTGGCATTGTTCTCAACCGTCACCACCATCCATTTGAAGAACTTTTTCATCATTACAAAGTGAAACTCTGTATATACTAAACAATAACTCTTCTTTCTCCCCACCCCTATTATATCAGGCCCCAGTCCCTGATAGCCTCTATTCTATTTTATTTCTTTCTTTCTCTAGGAATTTAAATCTTCCAAGTACCTCATAAGTAGAATCACATAGCATTTGTCCTTTTGTGTCTGTCTTACTTTGTTTAGCATAATATTTCAAGGTTCATCCATGTTGTAGCAGGTGCCAGAATTTCATTCCTTGAAAAGTCTGAATCCTATTCCACTGTGTATATACAGCACAGTGTGTTTATCCCTTCACCCATCAGTGGGCACCTGTGTTGTTTCCACCTTTTGGCCATTGGAGTAATTCTACTGTGCATCTTGTTGTACAAATGTCTGTTTCAGTCCCTGCTTTCAGTTGTCTTGGAAGTACACCCAAAGTGGAATCATTGGATCCTAAGGTAATTCTATGTTTAATTTTTTGAGGAACTGCCTCACTGTCTTCCACAGTGGCTGCATAGCACCACACAAAGTTTCCAATTTCTTCTCACCAACATCCTCACCAATACTTAATTTTTTTTCTTTTTTGGATAGCAGTCATCCTAATGGGTGTGTGTGAAGTAAGCTTCAGGTGAGGTTTCTTATAATAGGTGATGACTAAGTTGAGATTTTAAGAGTAAGTGAACCTCAGCTAGAAAACAAATGGGGAGGGCAATGGGAGTGTTCCTGCCAGAGTGCACAGCCAATGGAAGGCCATGAGACAGCAGAGAAGACAATGTATGATCAACTCATTAAGAAACAGAAGTTTCTTAGGGCCAGGGAGGGTGGTGTGGAAAGTGGTAAGAGATAGGGATGGAGATATAAATGGAGGCAGATTGTGCAGAGCCATGTTTTATGGGTTGAATTCTTTGTATCCCCTCCAAAATATCTATATCTATGCCTTTATTTGTGTTGAAGTCTTAATCTCTAGTACCTCAGAATGTGTCTTTATATGGAAGGAGGATTATTGCAGATACAATTAGTTAAGATGAAGTCATACTGCAGTAGTGTGGGTTTCTAAACCAATATCTCTTATCATTAAAAGAAGACAGCTATGTGGAGACAGAGACACAGCAAGAATACCATGCAGTTGTGGGGAGTTGGAGTGATGCATCTACACCAAAGATTGCTGGAGAGTCACCAGAATCTAGGAAGGGGCAAGGGAGGATTCTACAGGTTTTAGAGGATAGCATGGCCACCCTGCCAATATCTTGATTTCAGATGTTTGGCTTCCTGCACTGTGAGAAAATTAATTTATGTTGTTCAAGCCACTCAGTTTGTGGTACTTTGCTATGGTAGCCCTAGGAAATGAGTACACCATATTAAAAGAATGGGAGTTATCCTAGGAGAGATGGTGGACCAGTGGAAAGAATTAGAAAGAGAAAGAGCTGGCAAAGGTAGTTGGGAGGCTTCTGTGGTGATTCACATGGGGAGAAGTAAGAAGGCAGATTGGGACAGATGAGCAGAATAGATGTGAGATGTTTAGTTAGACAAATACCAGGACTCAATCAGAATAATAATCAAAACAAAAAAGGATGATAATGATGATGATAGAATAATAACAAGTACTTTGCAAACACTGAGATGAACACTTAATGGTGAGTTATTTCATAAAACACACCTATAACGTAGCTACTATTTTTAATGCGGTATTATTATAACACAAGTGGGTCTTGAATTGTCCAAGGACAAATAGAGAATAAATGTTCAAAACAGGATGCTAGCCAAAACAGTTGTTTTATTTTGTTTTTTCCACAGCCTGTGGTCTGAGCTACTTGGCTGTACTTATCTCAATCAGAAAGAACAGGGTGAGGGTGAGAAAGCGGACCAAGAAAGACATTTATATGGAGAAATCAAAAACTGTGTAAAGCTTGGATGATCAGGTAAAGGAGAAACAGAAGGTGTCATTCACATAAACAAGAATGTTGAGGTTTGGAGCAGGTGCAGGTCAATGAAGAAGGAAACTGAATTCTTTTTTGTCAGGGACAGAAAATTGCATCATGTCCCCAGCCCTAAATGAGCTTGGTCATTTCCTCTCAGTGCTGCCTCCATCCTGTCTCAGCCACTCCATGAATGACGTGCAGCTGCACTCCCTCCCCTGTGTTCCAGGAAAGCATCTGGAAATAAACAGCACTTAGCCCTGCTGCCGAGACAAAGGCATTGTTTCTTTAATAACATGTCTCTTTGGAAACCGTCTCCAGACCTACTTCAAAAGCCAGGCTGTGCTGACCCTAACATGATGTAGCTTGTTCAGTTTTGCTGGGAAAAGGAGTATGTGGGAGCTGTGGTGGGCACAGCCCTTTCTCCTAAACAGAAAGGACATGGGATTTGGGGTGAGTTTGGTGAGAATCCCTTGGACTATAACAGGCAGGTGCTTATTTAAGAGTGCAGATGGTGGGGCCAGTTTATTTAGTGGCAAATGTTCGTATGTGTGTGTCTACAAGCATGCTGTCTGGAAACCTAGCAGAAGTGAACCACCACCCAACCAGTGTAATAATGAGAGAATTGACAATTGTCAATTTGTGCTCTGAATTGACACCTGCTGATATTTACAACAGTTGCAGTGGTGGGGAGGGGCTACCATTTATTGAGCACTGAGTGCATGCTTGGCATACTGTTATCCCACTTACTTACATATCCCGTGTATGTGTATCAGTTAGCAGCTGCGACAAAAAAAAAGTGTTATGAAACAACCACAAAACCTCAGAGATACACAAAATAAGTACTAATTTTTTTTTGTAAGTATGGAGTCAGTTGGTCAATTTTGCTGTTCTAAACCAAACATGGTAGGGCTCACTGAAGTGTCTGTAATTAGCAGTGTGTTGGCTAGGCAACTCTGCAGATCTTAGGAGGACTTTCTTACATGTCTGGGGCCTTCACTGGGGTAAACAGACTGATTCAACTCTGTTCTATTTGTCTCATTCTCTAACAGACTAGGCCAGATACATTCTCATTGGGAAGGCTGAAGATAAGAAAGGAAGCTAAACACTTGAGCACATTTTAGAGTCTCTGTTTGTGTCACATTTGTTATTTCTTTATTAACCAAAGAAAGCCACATGGTCAAGTCAAAAGTCAGAGTGGGAGGGGACAGCAAAGGGTATGGATACAGGGATGTCTTTGGCAGGATCCATCAATGTAGTCAATCTACCATAACATACTTTTTCATCTAATTCCCATAAGAATTCAATGACCATTTTAAAAATGAAGAAGCTTAGGAGCTATTTAATGTCACATCTTATTCAAAATTTCAAAGCTACAAAGTTAGCTAGGACTTAAAGTCAAGATAACTCTTGTCAGTTTGCTTGTGTTGGTTTGTCTGTTTTCATTACATCATAGCAACTAGACTCCAACAGAGTGGGGCAGAGACCCATAGAAGTAAGGAATACCATGGCATCCCAATAGTCTGTGACACAGGGAGTGACAGAGAAAGGCCCATATTAGGAAGTCTGAGTCGGCTCTAGATACAAGAAGATAGGTAAAATACAGAAAGAATGTGGGACTTGGCTGGAAAGTCAGCAAGAACCTATCTAGTATTGTTATCAAGGAAGTGACATCAAGGTTTCTAGAAGAGCCTCCAGGAGCTAGGCAGATAAGGAAATACAGCCATGTGATTGCAGCAAATCAGGACAGGATTTTAAGTCAAGGAGGTAATCAAGCACTGGGCAGGCAAACCCAGCTTAAGACTAGTCATTGAGTTCCCATTGTCTTTTGCATGGAATCCAACATTCTTAAGGTGGCCTCTAGTATGTTACATGGGTTGACATCATTTGGGGCTGTTCTTCCAGTTATTCTCTCAGCAGCTTGGTGTCAATGTGTCATGGCCTTTCTCACCTTTAGGCATTTATGCATAATCTTCCTCAGACCTGGGACACTTTTTCCTGACTTCTCACACTTTCTCTATAGCTAACTCTTACACTTTTTATTTTTTTTTTTTTTGGTTATACCAAATTAGTTAAATGTTATCCCCATACTCTAAGACACTTCCAGAGCACCCTATACTTCGTCATCATGACATTCTTAATATTTGTACATATTTGTTTCATTGCCTGTCTTCTCTTTAGAGTAAGGGTTGACTAGACTTTTCTTTAAAGAACCAGAAGTGTATATTATAGGCTTTGTGGGATATAGGTTCCCCATTGTTACTACTCCATTCTACTGTATAGTGCAGAAGGAGCATTAATGATACGCAGATGAATGGTCATGTCTGTGTTCCAGTAAATCTTCATTTATAGAAACGGGTAGTGGACTGGATTTGATCCATGGGCATGGTTTCTTGATTCTTGCCCTGGAATATAAGCTCCATATGAGTTGGGACTTTGTCCAAGTTGTTCACCACTGGATTTCAGTAAGCAGAACAGAAATGGCACATAGTAGGAATAAAAAAATATTTGTTGAATGAACTAAGGAATATGATCTTACACCTTGGGCCAATCTTGGATATATGGGCCAAAGGGTGTCTGGGATGTAGAGAGTTCAACATTTAAATTCAAGACTTTGAACCACAACCTCACCAGACTATAGAGCCAAGGCTGCAGGATCATTCTTCAAACATGTTTGGTTCATAAACTGAAGTGTATCTAGTTCTGTAGGTGATGCCCATCAAAGGATAAAGATAAAGACATCTAGTGAAGGTCTAGATGGAGGGATCAATTATAGGCCTTGATTAGTCCAAATGTCTAACCATTTATTAGATTTGCATAACTGCTACAAAAATTACCTCAAATTTGGTGGGTTAAAACAACAAAAATGTATTATTTTCTCCTATAGTTTTATAAGTCAGAAGTCTGACATGGGGTCTCACTGGGTTAAAATTAAGGTGTCAATAAAGCTACCTTCCTTCCTGGATGCTCTAGGAGAGCATCTGTTTTGAGGTCACCTATAGTCTTGTTTCATGGCCCCCTTCTTCTGTCTTCAAAGTCAACAATGTTGCATCTCTCTGACCATCTTTCCATAGACATAGCTTTTTCTTACCACAGTCAGGAAATATTTTGTACTTTTAAGGACACATGTAGTTAGATTAGACCCAGATAAGAATCTGATATTCAGTCAAAGGGCATGATTTAAAAGTTTCCATAAATATATAATTATTAAAAGTATTTTACTTTCCAGACAGGCGATTTTACAAAATTGGCTGCAGTGAACAAAAAGTATTAAATGTTGACCCATTATATTCTTTTTTAAAAAATTTTTATTATGTTAAGTTAGTCACCATACAGTACATCCTTAGTTTTTAATGTAGTGTTCCATGATTCATTGTTTGCATGTAACACCCAGTGCTCCATGCAATATGTGCCCTCCTTAATACCCATCACCGGCCTATCCCAATCCCCCACCTCCCTCCCCTCTGAAGCCCTCAGTTTGTTTCCCAGAGTCCATAGTCTGTCGTGGTTCATTCCCCCTTCTGTTTACTCCCCCTTCAACCTTCCCTTCCTTCTCCTACCGATCTTCCTGCTATTTCTTATGTTCCCTAAATGAGTGAAACCATATGATAATTGTCTTTCTCTGCTTGACTTATTTCACTTAGCATAATATCCTCCAGTCCTGTCCATGTTGCTGCAAATGTTGGGTAATCATTCTTTCTGATGGCTGAGTCATATTCCATTGTATATATGGACCACATTTTCTTAATCCAGTCATCTGTTGAAGGGCATCTTGGCTCCTTCCAGAATTTAGCTATTGTGGACAATGCTGCTATGAACATTGGGGTGCATATGGCTCTTCTCTTCACCCATTATATTCTTAATGCATTATACATGGTTCTGATTTATTTCAAGCTTTACTGAGCTATAATTGACATATAACACTATATAATTTTTTCCACAAAGACAAAGCAAGACTCACTTTATGCATTTTTGTTTTTAAATTCGTGGTTTATTTCTAACTTTAGGAATTGCTTTAAGAATTTCTTTTAGTCTCAAGTTTTTACTTAAATTCCAGTTAGTTAACATAGTGTAATATTAATTTAAGGAGTAGAATTTAGTGATTCATCATTTACATATAACATGCAGAGCTCATCACAAGTGCCCTCCTTAATACCCATCACCCATTTAACCCATTTCCCTTCCCACCTCCCCTACAGCAACCCTCAGTTTGTTCTCTATAGTTAAGAGTCTGTTTTATGGTTTAGTTCTCCTTTTTCCCCCTATGTTCATCTGTGTTGTTTCTTAAATTCCACATATGAGTGAAATCATATGGTATATATATATATACACACACACACACACACACACAAACATATATATATATATGTTTGTATATATTCCAATGTAATATATATATACACATATATATGTGCATGCCACAACTTCTTTATCCATTCATCAGTTGATGGACATTTGGGTTCTTTCCATAATTTGGCTATTACTGATAATGCTGTGATAAATATTGGGGTGCATGTGTCCCTTCAAATCAGTAATTTTGTGTCCTTTGGGTAACTGCCTAATAGTGCAATTGCTGGATTGTAGGGTAGCCCTATTTCTAACTTTTTAGAAACCTCAGTACTGTTTTCCAGAGTGGCTACACCAGTTTGCATTCCTACCAACAGCGTAAGAGGGTTTCCCTTTCTCTGCATCCTCACCAATATCTGTTGTCTTCCTGTGTTGTTAATTTTAGCCATTGTGACAGACGTGAGGTGCTATCTCACTGTACTTTTGATTTGTATTTCCCTGATGATGAGTGATGTTGAGCATCTTTTCAGGTAACCATGTATAATTTTAAGGTGTACAAACTGTTGATTTGATATACTTATATATTACAAAATAATTGTCACTTGTAGCCTTAAATAACACCTCTATCCTGTCACAAATTACCTTTTCTTTTTTGTGGTGAGAACATTTAAGATCTATTGTTTTAGCAACGTTCAAGTATATAGTACCATACTATTAACCATAATCACCACGCTGTACATTAGATTCCCAGAAGTTATTCATCTTATAACTGGAACTGTCTACCTTTGACCAGTATTTTCCCATTTCCTCCATCCCCCAGCCTCTGGAACCAACATTTTGTTTCCTGTATCTGAGTGTTTCTGTTTTGTTTTGTTTGTTCATTTGTTTTGGGTTTTTTTTTTTGGTTCCCATATATAAATAAAAACATGCACTATTTGTCTTTTTCTGTGTGACTTATTTCACTTAGTATAATGCCATCAAGGACCATCTGTGTTGTCCCAAATGGCAAAGTGTCTTTCTTTCTTATGGCTGAATAGTATTCCATTGTATATATACCACATCTTCTTTATCCATTCATTTGTCAGTGGACACTTAGGTTGTTTTCATATTTTGGCAATTGTAAATAATGCTGCAGTGAACATGGGAGTGCATATATCTCTTTTGAGATCCTGTTTCTACTTCCTTTGGATATATACCAGAAGTAATATTGCTGGATCATATGGTAGTTGTATTTTTAATTTTTTGAGGAACCACTATACTATTTCCCATAGTGTTTGTATCAATTTACATTCCCACCAACAGTGCATAAGTGTTCCCTTTTCTCCACATCCTCACCTTTTGTCTTTTTTATAATAGCCATTCTAATGGGTGTCATGTGCAATTGTGGTTTTGATTCACATCTCCTTAATTATTAGTGATATCAAGCACTGTTTCTTATATCTGTTGGCCATTGTATGTCTTTTTTGGAAAAATGTCTATTTAGTTCCTGTGCCCATTTCTAAAATCAGACTTTTTTTTTACTATTCAATTTTATGATTTCTTTTTCTATTTTGCATATCAACCCTTTATCAAATATATAATTTGCAAACATTTTCTTCCCATTTTGTAGGATGTTATTTCATTCTGATGATTGCTTCTTCTGTTGTACAGAATCTTTTTTAAAATTTGATGTAGTCACATTTGTTAATTTTTTATTCTCTTGTTGCTGTGCATTAATATAATATAAAAACTCATGTAGGAATAAGAGAGGAGAAAGGCCGTTTGGAACTTAAATTCTAAAAAAGCTGGGATATTTTTCAGCCAAGAGAAATTGGGTTCAAGTCTCAGTTCCTACCTTTATGATGACTGAGACTTTATTATCATTACTGACTTGTGTGGCTCTCAGTATTTTCAAATGTAAAATGAAAATGATACTAATATTTACCTCACGGTTTTGTTATAAAAATTAAATAAGGTCATGTCTGTTAAGTATTTAGCATCAAATAGTTGTTCAATAAATATTGGTTATTCTAATTACGTACTATTGAAGGATACTGAGTACCAGGTTAGTAGAGGAGGCATCAAATTTAGACGTTCAGATTTCTCAGGGTAGCTTGAAGGTATTTGCATTACAAAAGTAAGCCACTGAAGGAAAACGCTGAGAAAGTCGAGTAAGCACATTGATAAATAGTTGTAAGTAAAAGCAATTTCAGCCTGAGACCCTTAGGCTGTCTTCTCTCTCTTTGGGTGACTGTCAAACCCCAAAGATACAGCCTCTCATGGTAACAGATAATAGAGACAAATTATGCTCTGGATAAGGTCGTGTTTTCCTTAACTATACTTAAAGTCCAGGTGGGTCAACTTACTGTCAGAATGAAGCACAAGAAATCTTGATAAATTTAAAGCAGAAGACAAATTAAGGTGTGGGAAAGTGTGTACATGTGCGTGTATGCACAAACGCATGCATATATGTATATACAGTCCAAGTAAAAACGATTTATTCCTGGATGATAAATCCTGCCCTGTCTTTCTCTTCTAGTATTTATGAAGTCAACCAGGCGCTTTTCCAATTCACTTCATTCTCCATTGCCCATTTATCCCATTTATTGAATCCTTGGGGGATCTCCAGAGAGCACCCACCAGTTGTTCCGATCATGCCTAGGGCTGCACAACTGTCTGTTAAGAACTTGATAGCGTAAGCTCCTTTCAGATCCATTATGAAGTAGTTCTTTCTTCCCAATGACTTCTGGTAGCAACTGGTTTGAGGAAGCAGCTTAGAAGAGGTATTAGCCAATTTGTGAGATTAAATTTGGAATAATAAAGGAAATGAAAGAAAACAACAGAAAACTATACTATGCTTTTAGTATACACTCTAAGAATTTATCAAATCAATTAACACATTTTTATTTGTAATAGTTCTTTAAATTTCATGGTGTTTCCCTCACATACATAAACCAAACTAAAGAGCCTAATAACCCTGACTTTAGGTGGAACTGATTTTATCGTACACATTTAATGAACAACAACAAAAAAATTATAACCACATCTATCTAAATATCCGGACAGGACTTTGTACTGGATTTCTTTATTTCTAAACTCACCCACACTATATGTGACTTTATATTTGCAACTCAGACAGGCTAATAATTGCATACAGGATATTTAGGGACTAGTACTTATGAAAAGGAGCCCAGAAGACAAAAGAAAAGATCAGGCTATGAAGTCCAAAGAAAATTTGAATGCAGAGTACCTCTTTGCTAGAGATATTAATTGTAAAGTTTACAAAGTTCAACCCCCACACATTAACACTGGGGTAGCTGTTAATTAGCACATTATGATTTTGATAAGACTGTTACTAGCAATATTACTTTAGGTTTTGGTAGTTTGGTGGAGTGTATGTATATTTGTGTGTGTGTCCAGAAATTAAAGGTTATTGTGATGGCTGGAAGGAAGGAGAGCTTATTCAAATCCTTAGAAATGCACCTATGGAAACATATTATGGGTGCCTACTGTTACTGTGGTGTCATGGAGGAGCAAAGTGCTGTGGTCTCCATGGTGGGAGGCAGTGAATGAAAGAGTGATTTAGGGCCTGTTAACATAAATGAAAGGAGACAAGCCCGACCTATGTGCAAGAGCCTCTCCACAAAGTTTAGACAAGGCAAAGATGTTTCTTTTCTCTCTGTCATCCTCTCTGCAGTCAGCAGATGAGTATTTCATAGTGAAATAATTCAAAGTGAAAGAACCCATGGGTAATGCAGCAGCAGTTATTGAACATTCCTTAAGCCATTTGATCTCACTGGAGCATCCACATGCCATATCTGCCTTTTTGCAGACAAATTCCATGCATTCAATTGGATTTATATCTTTCTTTCCGTTCTGCCTTTCTCCTGTCCCTAGATACTGGTAGGATTATCTAGCATTGGGTAAAGCACAAGCACAAGTTTTAAAATAGGCCCTTTCATAGTCTGCATCAATGTCTCAAGTCAGAACCTAATTATCCCTACATTCAGAATCCCATATCCCCTTATTCATTAATGCCTAAGTAGTTGTATATAAAGCTAAAGATTTTGTAGTCATATGCTTTCTCCACAAAAGTTTTTTTTTAAAAATAATATTGACATTTACTGAAACTTTGAAATATGTGTCCCCAAAGTACATGGTATAAAATGTTACAAATAGTACATTCTCAACAAACACCTTTGCCATAAATAATGTATTTGAATATATACTTTCTTTGACTAGGAAGTCTCACAAGCTCAGAAACTAAGCTTGGAGTTAATTAATGGAGAAAAGCTTGAACATACAATAATCATGAAGAAACATTTAGCCCAAATGATGGAAATCAAATATTATATCTGTTTGCATTACCTAAAACATTTCCAGTTTTGGAGGGGGGGAAAATGAATAAAACTGTCACAGTCATTTAATGCTATAAAATGACATATCCTCTACTTTTAATCTCTGTATGCTTTCAGCTGGCTGTTATATATTCCAGACTGGTTCACATGTTTGTAGAAATCAAATTCTGTTTGGATTCTTGGACAAGCAATTAATGCTTTGCCATACCCATAGAAAATCATATTCAGCACCACGGACAGAGCAGAACTGCTCCTTTCTGAACTACAGCTGTTTCCTGAAATTTTTTCCCCCTGCTAAAACATCCAGACACACGTCTGTCTCTTAATTATAGGAGGGGTTGTTACAAGACATCTTGAATTTTAACAAGCTATTTTAAAATTAAGGAAAGGGACTAAAAGCAGACAGGGAAACCTTAAATACTTTTATAGGATACAAAACTTGACATCCCAGAAAGTATGTAAAGACCTTCAAAGACAAACATTGATATTATACACATGAACAAATGGGTACATGATTAAAAATCCTGATCCCCATAAAGACAGATTTTCTCTTAGAGAAATTACTGCTTTTTGCAGTAATATATGTTTATTATTGTTTAATTTTTAATAGGTGTTTACCTGTTTCTTTTAGTTATGATGTTAATACATGACAACAGATTATTAGAAAAATATTATCAATTGAGGCAGCAGCTCATTTTATTAAAATACTGTAAATTAAAACATTTTTTAGTTTAGTAATTTCTTTCAGATAGTTTGTGCTTTTCATGAAGTCTAAAAACCTTAAATTCAAAGTAATGTGATTTTATAAAGAGTAATTCTAATAGTGATAATAACAAAAAAAATAGTAAATATTGTTTGACTCATGTGCAAGATATAGTACTATGTGCTTTCCTTGGTTTATCTCATTAAATTTTTATTTAATCATCAGACTTTGTGGGGCATATACATATTTTTTTCTGTGAGTTACAGACGTGAGAATTGAGACTTGGATGGCTTACATAATGTGTCCAAAGTCAAACAGTTGTTACATGTGTATGTGTTTTTGTGTATTTTAACAGAGACTTTTGTCATAGTTACGATTGGCCAAGGATTGTTTTATACCATTTATAAAAATTAAAGGAATTATTTTGTTAGTATCGTTATTATATCCATTTTGTAGATGTGGAAATGGAACTTTCCTAAAGTTAAAAATACACATTTACCTGAAATCATACATTTACAAAATGATGAAATTGCGATTGGAAACCAGACAGTCCACACTCTTCACCAGGGTTCTAAACCTTTTGGAAAGGTTACTTTAATCTCTTAAAAAGCCTCTACATTTTAACTATTTACTGCTTACATCCATCCTGCGTATCCCTTTTAATGCAAGGAACTTTGAACCCTTACTTTATCATTATGTATAAACAATTTTTTGTCACATCAACTTCTCATTTCTTCAGAAGTTTGGAAAGCCACTTCATTGCTTCCAAAACCACTTGGAATCTCAGTTCAGTTTTGGTGAATTCTAAAGGACAACAGTGCAGGTTTTTTTTTTTTTTAAGATTTTATTTATTTATGAGAGAGAGATAAGTCAGGGGAGGAGCAGAGGGAGAGGGATGAGCAGACTCTGTGCTGAGCATGGAGCCCTTCACTGGGCTTGATCCCACGATGCTGAGATCATGACTTGAGCCAAAATCAAGAGTCAGTTGCTCAACCAGCTAAGCCAACCAGGCACCCCACAATCAAGGTAGTGTTCTTTCATCACAGGCATCCTTGTCTACCATCAAAATTCAAGCCCTCTAACCTGCTCTTACCCCACCACACACAAACACACATACAGTTACATATCTTATCATGTATTTTTGTTTATAATAACCTATGCTTCCTGCTTTCTAAAGTTTCTCTTGGCTCTTACTTCTATGCCAATTATAACCTCAACTCCATTATAAGATTCCCCCTTTGTATCAGAAACCTTCTCACAGAATATTCCCTCACCTTCTTTTGTTTCTGAAACCAACTCTCCCCTGACAACACTTCTTCTCTGAAGCCTGTTTATTATTTCTCACCTTATAGTCTCTGAGGTGATGTCACCATTCTCTAGCTTGTCTTTGCTTCTAATACCAATCTCTCTTGTGTTCTCTTATAAAAAGCTCTTCTTTGGCTCTCACAATCTCCAACTGTACATTTTATTGATTCATGGCCCCCTTATAGTATCTTATATAAGTAACTGACCCATTCCTCCCCAAAATGTACAAATGTTTTTATAACAGTACTTGATTTCCTAGTTATAAATATATAAGTCTCATAGTAACTGCTAGAATTCCTGGATTTTAAGCCTTCTTTACTACTCATTAATGTCATATGTTGAACACTATTTCATTGCACACACCATTTAGGACCTAGATTTTTGTCTTCCTCTGAACTCAACCCCTCACCGTTATTCTGAGCTAAATCACCAGTACAACCATACTACACTCAACATTCCTCAATCTCCTCAAATCAACAGCCTTTCAAAGTCACTTTCTTAAGTAACCCACATTAGAATATAGTTATCCAACAATATCAACATCAAATATTTATTGATCTATAATTCTGCACAGGAGATGTAATAATAGCATTTATTGATACAATATGATAGATACTGTACTAAGCCCCTTATGTCTATTAATTCTTTTTTTTTTAAGATTTTATATGTATTTGACAGAGAGAGAGACAGCCAGTGAGAGAGGGAACACAAGCAGGGAGAGTGGGAGAGGAAGAAGCGGGCTCTCCCCAGAGGAGCCTGATGCGGGGCTCGATCCCAGAATACCGGGATCGCACCCTGAGCTGAAGGCAGATGCTTAACGACTGAGCCACCCAGGTGCCCCATTATGTCTATTAATTCTTAATCCCTATCATGATATCTATTAATATTTCTGTTTTTTTAAATAAAGAAAGTAAACCAAAATTGGTTAAATTGCCTATCCAAGTTTGTATACCTACATAAAGGATGGAAGCTAGGACTTAAATAAAGAAAAATGTGGCTGTGGGGTCCATGTTCTCAACTATATCACTGTTTTACAAGTTTTATGGTCTAATGAGAAATTCACACAAGTAGAGAACTCAGTTGTGCTAGATAAATAAACAAATTGCCTTTTGATATAGTTGTGTGGTATTATGCCTAACACAGAGCCTAAAATATAGAAAGCAGTCATAAATATTAGTTATCTTTCTTTCTGTATTTTTCAGGGTGACTTCACATAAGGATTATTCAAAAAGAGAAAAGGAGCTAGCAGCAACTATTTAGACACTGAAGAATAGATTTTAAGTGTCTAAAGATTTTAGATGTGCATATTTTAGATCTTCAGGTCTATGTGCAGAGATTTATACACACTATATCATATCTACGCAAGACTGAAATTTCTCATCCAAGCTCCATTTGTTGAGAACCTGAAACCCTAAGAATGTTTCCTTTGACAAAACCCCAACAGCTCTTAAATCATCTGTCTTCAAGGAAAGTGAAAGAAAAGGAATGCATTGGAGGCATGAAGGAGAAATATCATTTTGAGAGACAGAATCCCCAGGGAAATTGGACTGTTCTGCTAAAATGAATTTATCAGCCCCTTGTGATGCCCCCTTGCTAACACCATGTATTGTTTACTCTGTTCTTTTATTCCTTGTCCCTGGGAGGAAATTTGGTATTGTGCTTGCCTTTTAAATGATTTCAAAACTTTTATTCACTACCGACTCTTAACTGTTCTACCTACCACTGCTTGATCTGCCATCTCTAAGCACTACTTTATGCTGGCATTTTTTTTTTTTTCTCATGAAGACACTCAGATATCCCAGAATATTTGTAGAAAACAAAGATACTTAACCTGGCGTTCAGAGCTCTGAAAAAACAAGATTCTCTATATTTCTCAATTGTTCCAATATTACAGATTATAAACTTTCCATAGAAAAAAGGTTTGCTTATTCATTTATTTCCATCTTTTTTACATTGTTTAATCAAATTACCAAAGCTTTAAGGCTTTTTTTTCTCCTGCTTATGCTCTCTTTCTTAAAATCTCCTGTCTTAACTCTGATGGCTTAGAAATTGACATCCACACCCTCGATGTATACTCTGAATTACAGATGCAGCTACATAACTGTCTTATCCATATATCCACTTCCATGAGACTTGCTGTTTGACCTAAGATAGGTTATTCCAATTCTCTTTGTTTCCTCATTTGTCAAATGGGGATATTGGTCACATCTCTACTGTGACCCATTGTTCTGAAGATGAAAACAGCTGAGATCTGTAAAATGCATAGAAGAGGGTCTGACAAATAATGAGTGTTATATAGTGTTACTACTTATGCTATTTTCATGTTTAACCTTGCAGTTGTACTTGGCCATCCCCCAAAACAAACACAAGCATCTTTCCCCCACCCCGGGCTTTTATTTATTTATTTATTTATTTTTAACGTAAACAGTACTTCCTACACTCAATTTCTCTGGCCAGATTTAGACATTATCTTGATTTTTCATTTTTCCTCCCATCTAATATCTAATTTGTCACAATTCCTGTCTATTACTCAGAAAAATGTCTCTGTTTACTTTTGTTTTCCACTTCTACCACCATACTAAAGTCATCACCACCTCTCACCTGGACCACTTCAGGGGCTTACTAACAGATTTCTCTGCTTTCACTCTCTCCACTTCTGTCCATGAAATAGCCAGAGTGATCCCTTAAAATATAAATTTAGGAAGTTTACCCATATTTTCTCATTATTTCTAGAATAAAAAACCCATACATTTTATCATGACTTAGAGAATATTCATAATTTGCTTCTATGTCATCTCCAGCTTCATTTGATACCATTTTCCCTGAATCTCATTGGATCCTAGACTCATTAATGTCCTTTCTCTCCCTCTGACATTAAAGGTCTCTCCTACATCAGAGACATTGAATATGATGTTTCATTTGTTTGTAAAGTTACCTTATCCACTTTTTTGGTATATCTGCCAAGTTTTCATAATGGCTTACGATTATATGAACTATATAGTTCTACTCAAACCTCATAAATTGCCACATCAGAGAGGATTTAGCTGATCATTCTATTTAAAGTGGGCTCTCCCTGTTATGCTTTATCTCATCGTGTCTTCTTGTTTTCATAGAACATAGATCAGTTATAATGATCTTACTGATTTATAGTATACCTTTTAATGTATGTCTTTCCCTTTATTTTTATCTTTTATTTTTTACTTCTGTCTTCCCCTTTAATGTAAGATCCATTAGGGCAGGAGTCTTGTCTGTCTTATTCACTGCTGCATTCCTGTCATCTTATTCTCAGTGAATATTTACTAAATGAATGAAGGATCCATGTTCCCTTTTCCTTTGAACATCTTCTATGCTATTCAACTGGTGAAATAATTTCTTTATTTTCAATATTATTTGAGAGAGAGAGAGAACACTAGAGAGAGAGCAGGCATGAGTGGGGGTCAGATGGAGAGGGACAAGTAGGCTCCCCGCCGAGCAGGGAGCCTGATGGAACCCTGGGATCATGACCTGAGCCAAAGGCAGATGCTTAACCGACTGAGCCACCCAGGTGCCCCAAAATAGTTTCTTATAATGTGTGATGCATTGAAATTTACTTCAATTTTAACTTATTACTTAAATTATTATCCCTCTTCTAGATTCTAAGGTTCCTGATAAACACATGGCTACCTGTGCCATTATGCTCAGTAAATGATTAGTCAGTGAGTGGATGGCCCATGTTTGCAATACAGGGTGATTATCCAAACATTCATTTAATCAACATCTATTAAATACACTATATGTTAAGCAAACCCTAAGTCCTAGAGAAATAGGAATGTTTAAGACAGACATAGTTTCTGCCTATCATGGAGCTCATAACTTACGCTGGGGTTTCCTAACTATTGACGCTATTGTCATTTGGAGCTGGAGAATTCTTCATTGCGGGGGGCTATCTTGTGCATTGTAGGATATTTGACAGCATCTCTGGCCTCTACACACTAGATGCCTGTAATATGCCTCCCCCTTCTCATTTTTTACAACCAAAAGTATCTTCAGACTTTTCCAAACATCCCCTGGAGGGCAAAATCACCTCTGGTTGATAACCACTGGGCTAGTGAGAGACAGGTGTTGCTATGTATGCAGATGCACATGTAATTACAAGTAGTCATCAATGCTATGGAAAAAAGTATAAGCTGAAATGTTAGAAGGCAAATGGGAAGACTGGTTAAAATTAGTGGGTACAGGTTGTCAATGGATGAGAGATTACTGATAATAAAATGATAGTTGGGCTTTGTCCTATAGGATGAGTAGGAGGACAGGTAAGGGATTGGAGGAAGGTTTCAGGCAGAAGGAATAACCCATAGAGGCCCTAAAGCATGAGAAAGTGTGGTTTATGCAAAGAGCTGGTACCCAGAAACTGAGGTACAAAGTAGCTTGGAAGGGAGTTGGAACTTAGGTACAGGCAAGGTCATGTAGGGTACTGTGAGCCATTATTAATTTAGGATTTGATCCTCAGGTTAATGGAAAGAAGGTAGAGTTTTAAGCAGCAGGGGTGAAACGGGAATTCAAAACAGGAGTGGATTTCTATAAATCATATTTTGTGGCTGCATAATGGAAAAGGAAGCTATTACAGGAATTAGGTAAAAGATAATGGTGATTTAATCTGGAGGGTTGGTGTTGGACATAGAGAAAAAGTGGATGTCTGATAAAATTGCCTTGCTGGTATGGATGAAGAATAGCATGGATCTGTAAAATTCTCAAGGGAAAATATCACCTAATGTGAAAATATTCAGGCTGGGAATACAAAGGGGATGTTTTCTTTAGGAAGCTTTGGAGCTTATTTATCAACTTTCCTGCTTTGTCTCTTTCACACTCAGTCCAGCTCCTGAATCAGCCCAAAGGTTTTTCTCTTGCAAGCTTCACAGATGGTTCTCTCTCTTTCTCCCCTCTGGAGAGGCCACTTCTCCTTTCCCCCCCAGGTGTGAGCATGTGTGTGTGCTCAGTGTGGAGAGTGGGGAGCAAGTCAAGCAGAACGGGTCCCAGAGTCCAGGGACCTGAAACACAAATGATTACAGGGAAAATTGTGGGTTGTTTCCTTTGGCCATCCACCTGCTTTGAGTGGTGCAGTTAATTAGCAATGCGAGCGCAAGCTGACAGCTTTGGCAGGGAGCAATAATGCAGTGGGAGGTGAGGGAAGGCAGTCTTGCTGGGAAGTTGTTCCTGATTTATAAATACACCTGATTATTATGGTGGTGCCCATTTGTGATTTCGTAGTTAAGGGTCTGTCAGTTGTCCTCATCCAAACCCCTTGTTTTCACAGGTTTCTAACACAAATGAAAGAAATTCATTCCAGCTCCAGACTCAGCCTAAAACCAACTTTTGTTTTCAAACATTAAAAAAAAAAAAATCGATCAGATACACATTCACAAGGAAATAAGAGCAGGTTACCAAATTAGTTCAGCTAAAGATTATTTATGTTTTTTTTGTTTGTTTTATATTGACCACTTTGTGTCTTCACAGGATTAGAGAATAGCAATCAACTGCTTCAGCTCTCTTGTTAAAAAAATTGGGTACAGTTAGGTGCACTACTGAGATTTTAGAAAATGCTTTCACTCATCTGTATATTCAACCAACAGTCATTTATTAAACAGTCATTTGTATATTGTATATACAATATATTGTATTTTTATTGAACAGTTACTTAGCTCTGGGCACTGGGCCAGGAAAGGGGCAGATTGAATGCAAAGTAAGGCAAAGTTGTTATCTTGGAGTAGCTTAAAATTTGGAGGGACACAAATTTAATCATTACATCCATGGAAAAAAAACAAAAACAAAGAAAAACATACAAAACCCAGGCACAGAATGTGTCTAAAATATTGTGAACATGTTAGAGAGGAAAGTGAGGGACTGGCACTGATGGGCATCCCAAAAGAAGAAAAACTAAAAACTATTCATAATAATAATGGTAAGGAAGGATTTAAATCTTCAGCCTGTTTTGATAAAGAAATTTAACTATTCCTTTACTGCTGTGAAATAGAAGTCATGATGGAGTGAAAATGGGCAAGGAACTTGACCAGGACAGAATTCAGTTTTCCCCTTTCACTGTCCCCAAGAAACAGAGATCAGACTTCTTTATTTCCTTAAGTGTAACCCTGCCAAACCCTAAAAGAAGGGAGAAACTATGTTAGCTGTTACTAATTATTTGAACTTGATTTATATCCAGGAAATTTCTGCTGTGCCACCAAGGGCAATTTTGAGAAACATTTTTAAGATAAGAATAAGGGTTTTAAATTAATAAAAGTGGTATATTCAAGAAGACTTGTGAGGCTAAGGAGGGACATGTAAAAAGTCTAAATACCAGGCAAGTGTTCAGAATGGAGAAAATAGACTCCAGCTGTCTATTTTCTCAACTGTCAGTTTCCCAGCTTCAAGGATGGCTGCCCACGAAGAAATGAGCATGGATGCTGGGACAAAAATCTCTGAAAAGTCTACCCATGATTTGAGCTTAGCATCTCTATTGGCTCAACATTCTTGTCAGCTTGTTGCTCCTTTCTCATGAGACTAGGATGTTTGCCACTCAAAAACCTACTTCTTTTTTAGTTATGTATTTGGTCTTTTCCTATGAACACCTCATTCAATTAACATCAGTCATCCTTACTACCTAACAGCCAAGAAGGAAAATGATACCAGTCCATAAGCTTTATTCTGCCACCTTAATCTGATCTTATAAAGATGTTTCCCTATAATGCCCCCAAAGATGACAACAGATTAAGGGGAAACTCTGGACAGATATGGGGGAGAGCTCCCACACTTGAATTCAGGGACCAGGAAGTTGAGCCAAGCATGGCAGAGTACCTGAGACAGTGGGGAAGTTTAGAATTATTGCAACTGTTAACATCAGTCAAGCTCTTATGTGCAAGTCACGGTGCTCATCATTACTTGCATTACCTTATTTAATAGTTCAAATTCCTTTTTTGTCCTAATCGTATACTTAAGTAACCTGAGAAGAAGTTTTCTCAAGGTCATAGATAATTCACATTGACTGTTCAGATTCAACATCAACATTTTTTTTTATTTTCTTTGCTGTATCTTAGCCTTCTAGCATCATTATATCTCCCTTATAAAATGATAAAATTGTGCATCCTTGTGTCTGCTTTCTTAGTCTTTGTTATAAGGGCTTCTCTTTCTCTAGAGCAATATTTTCCCAAAGTATGTTCCTTAAACTATTTACTCAAATGGGTATTAATAACCATTCTTTTTGAGGTTAAGTGGGTAAAAATGTGTCTGTGATAAAGAAAGCTTTAAACAGGGTGGAGTAAGGATTCACATTTGTGTCATAGCAGAATTTCTCAGAACATCTAAAATTCTAAAGTGAATTGAATGTCTGTAGATGAGGCAGAGGCTGAAAATTTAAAATGTAGCATTAGCAAACATATTTGAGTCCACAAAATCCTTTTTAAAAAATCATTTTGTGTACTTAAAACATTTATTTGCTCTGGAATACATTTTGGGACAGACTAGCAGAAAAGATCAAGCCACATATATGAGCACAGCCTATACCCACTCTTCCCTCAAACTCCAGCCCCTGCCAACTTCTCTTGTCTAATCCTTTACTACCTATACAAATACACACATCCATTACTCCCAGCCCTCTCCAACATAGACACACATAGGACCTCTGAATTCCTTGAAGACATGGATCTGTTTAACATGCCCAAATGTTTTCACAGAAATGCAACCTCCTCCTAGACTACCTTTCAACCTGCAATCCCCACCTCAGTGACAAGTGTATATTCAACTTTCCATGACTCTGCTCAGATGTCCCTTTCTCTTGAGAGAAATTTCTAAGAAAATTTTACAACACTTACTTCAGCCCTTCCCTTTCCCCAGTGTGCATTTTTTTTTTTAATCTTGGTAACACACCAGTGAAAATTTTAAAACTCTTCTGGGAATTAGGGGTTTTGATTGATATCTGAGTTCTCTGGGGGTCTTGGTCCAGAACCATATAAATTCCAGAAAGCAGTTTCTACATATAAAGACATTAGAACATTAGCAGTGCTAAGGATGCAAGTGAGGTCTAACTAGAATCTCATTTTCTCATTGCCTTCAAACACAGGACACTTTTTATAACCCTGTAACCCACCTAATATTATCATAGCTGACCTATTCCCCAAATTTCATCATATCCACATAACCTTGTCCCCAGCTTAGTGCTATTCTAGACATTATATCACCAAACCAATCCCAGCCTTATAACCCATTGGCCCATTAATATACTTCTAATCATTCATTTATAAAACCTAACCCACCCAAACAACCCTATAACCTTTTTAATGGATTCAGAACCAGCCAATTACCAAACTTGATCTCATCTGCATAGTTCCCATCACCTCTTAATGAGCTCTAACTGGCCCTGCAAGTTTCAGCATTAACAAAAGCTATTCCATTCAATTTGTGGCCTTTTATTTGATTTTTTAAACATCAAATACTGCACCGTTTTTTTTAAAGTCCATTTTTTCCAACTCATCTAATTCTCCTTTTTTCCTGCTTGAGAAAATTGGAATATTCCCTAATATTATAATAGTTCATTATCTTTCCCAAAAGCATCTGAGAAGAGTTGTATAAAATACATATATTTTCAGGGTCCACCACTACATTTATACTCTCCATTGGACTAAATGGAGGCTTTCTCACATGTGACTGGGGACAGGCCCTGAATTACTTATTTCAGTGAATTCTTATTAAAAAAAAAAAACCACTATGTTAGACCTGTGGGCCTTTCCATATGAGGTTAAATGGAACTGATCTCAGAACATTCCGTGAGAAATGTCCCTTCCACTAAGCTACCATAACAAACCAGATAGAATTAAGAAAAAGGGAAGAAAAGGCAGGGTACATATGAAGCAGATGGCAAGTTAGAATCTTTGTTGAAAATTCTGTTTCTCTACAATTTGCATTAAAACTATGGATTTGCACTTATGAGGATAGGGGTTGCCATGTGCTATTTTTTTTTTTCTAATTCATGTGACAAACATTTACTAAGTGCCTACTCATGTTGATGGGGCGTTGTAGGCTTAGAGCCGAGAATTCATACTAACCTAAATCCATGGCAGATCTTTATCACTTGACTATGTTTTGTATCTTCTTTGGGTTTTGTGGGACTATATGTGCATCTATGTAAATATCTGATTATTTGATTAAACGCATATTTGTGTACAGAAAATTAACATTTATAAAATTCAGCGTTGCAGCAAATACTTATCAAGGGCTCTATACCAACTAGCATTCTCAACACCCTGAAAATAAGGTATAATTCTTCTCACTTATTTCCACTTGGGGGAAATGATGCCCATAGAGCTCAATAAACTTGCTCAAGAATTGACAAGTAGCTGAGGCGGTATTGGAATCCAGGTCTCTCTGACTTAAAAGCCCAAGTTCTTTCTCTCCCATCACACTACCTGCCAGGCAGAGTCATTTCAGAGATGTTAGCTTGTCTAGCCCAAATTCTTTATATTTTCTGTGAGGAAATTAAGGTCAGAGAAGAGAGGTGATTTGCCCCAGGCTTCATCTATAAAATTACACAGTCCAGAGAAAGAGGGCTTCTCTAGGAAAGAAGATGGCTGTCCCTATAAACACAGCATCCTGGCAATTCAGATCCACTGTGTCCACGAGTATAACAAGAAGAGAGAACAAATACCCCGTTGTCCACCCCCAGCAAATGGCTCTTCTGGCATTGATTCACTGAGGCATGGGCCTCCTGGGGATGAATGCATTGTTCATCCTGCCGGCCCAGCCACATTATGCTTATGGAGATGAAGAACCACATATCAAAATTAGCATTTGTGCAAATGATCACACAATTCCTTCAGGCCTGCTGTGTCCCCTTAATAGGCCCATCTTTCAATTATGAAGTGCCAATCAGTCAGTGTTCTTCTATAATCTCATTATTTTTGTTATGTTGACATTACAGAAGGACTTTTTTTTTTTCCTTCCCCTTGAAGCCAGACCCATCAACATGAGATGGTTATTGAATCTATAGGGGAAAAAATTGACATTTTTAATCCTTATATCTTAGAATCAGAACATCTTTGGTATGTTTGGAAGTAAGAGTAAAAATATCCATATTTAAGACTCTACCTCCTCGGACACATCTGATTTAGAAATTGGGCAGCTCACCTTTCTCCCTATGTCATTTGCCTGTTCTTCCACTTCCCAAACAGGTCATCACACAGATTTGGTTTGGTCAGATCTCAATATGAATATCTCACAAGGCAGTACCTTTCCTCAGCAGCATTCACTTATAAGGTCATCTCTTCTTGAATCAAAACCGGAAACCTCAGTCTTCTGTCGGTTGTCTTTCTTCTGTGCCTATGAAAAGAAATACAACACTCTTACATCAAAAAGTACTTAAAATATTTGAAGTGGTAACCA
The DNA here is from genome assembly GCF_017311325.1 of Ursus maritimus. Taxonomy (NCBI): domain Eukaryota; kingdom Metazoa; phylum Chordata; class Mammalia; order Carnivora; family Ursidae; genus Ursus; species Ursus maritimus. The sequence goes on from NW_024424119.1 coordinate 44,814,198, forward strand.
TAACCCCATTTCTGACACACAGTAGGCAAACTGAATGATGTTTTTTTCTCTATTAAATAACCTGTGCACCCAGTACATTTATAGCATGGCACATATTTAGGTAAAATCAGACAAATTACCAGAGTGTCTTGTGCACGTGAATCAGCGTATGCATGTGGATAACCTAGAAAAGCTAGTCAGTTGCATGCGGCCTCCATTCTGTAACCAGATGTCATCAGGTAATGCTCTAGTTAACTTGGAAGGATATGTAATTGATATTACTAGAGAGTTTCTGTGTGACTTTTCCTCTATTTTTTGTTCAATTTTGAAGTCTTCTCAAACTTACAGAAATTTGCAACGATAGTGCAAAGACTTTTTCCTCCCTGAAGCACTTGAGAGTGAATTATGGACATTATGTTCCATCTCCCTAAACATTTAGTGTTTATAAGTCCTATGAACATGGACATTCTCTAACATAACCATAAAACAACTGCCAGAATTAAAAAAAAAAACACTGACATATTACTAATTTCACAAACCCTATCTATGTATCTTTAATTTCCATAAATGTCCTATAAAGCAAAAACGGCTAATCCGGAATCATGTGTCACATTTAATTGTCGTAAATTTTTAGTAGCTTTCAGTCAACACTAGTTCCTCAGCTTTTCCTTATCTTTAATGACCCTGATGCTTTTGAATATCACAGGCTGATAATTTTACATTTATAGAGTGTCATTCAATTTGGATTTGATATTTCGTCATGATCAGATTTTGATTATAGATTTTTGGCAACAACATAAAAATTGTGATTTTGTCTTCTTCTCGTAAAATCCTATCAAATGATACACTATTTTGATTTGTCCAACTCCTGGTGATGTTATCTTTGATCACCTGATTTAGGTCGTGTCTATAGAGTTTTTCCACTGTAAAATTACTTCCATAATAAGTATAATAAGGGAGTTATTTTGAGACTAGGCAAATATTCTATTCCTTATGTTCACCCACTGGCTTCAGCATCCATTAATGTTAGTTGGAGAAATTAATTATTCCTCTGACTGCCAAATGGTGATTTTTCTATTGCTGTTGTTCCTTCTCCGTTTATTAGGTGGCATTCTAGTGGAAGGAAAGGTGTTTTATTCTTCCCATTTATTTTTTTGTATTAGAATGGACTCATGGGTGCTTATTTATTTAGTGAGTTATAATCCAGTATCATCTCTGTTTAATTTAATGCCTAGCTTATTCCAGTGGGAGGTCCTTCTGGCTGGTTTCTGTGTCCTTTTTACATGTCCACAGTATTCTTTGCATTTACATTATTTCTGGCACACCAAGCTGTGTCAGGCTTATCTTGAACTTTCGCTTTCATAATCCTGAAATCAGATATTTCTCTAAGGATCTTAGGTTGATTTTAGTGGAGAATGTTTTTATTATTTATTTATTTTTAAAGATTTTATTTATTTATTTGACACAGAGAGAGAGAGAGAGAGAGAGCAGCAGCAGAGGAAGAGGGAGAAGCAGATACCCCACTGAGCAGGGAGCCTGATGCATGACTCGATTCCAGGACCTTGGGATCATGACCTGAGCTGAAGGCAGACACTTAACCGATTGAGCCACCTAGGCGCCCAGTGGAGAATGTTTTTAGAGACAAAGATTTGTCATGCGTGTGTGTGTGTGTGTGTGTGTGTGTGTGTGTGTAAAACTACTTATGGAAAACCTACATACTGCCACCAGCCACCCTCCCCAGAAACCCTCCTCACCCATTAAGGCTCCAGTATATCTATTAGGCATTGACCTCCTTCTCCAAGGGATGCAAACCTTGATCCATCTCACCTAATGGCTTTTGTACTAAATGGTTTAGGAGGGAATGGATGAAGGAAGATAGAAGGGAGGGAGGGAGGGAGGGAAGGAAGGAAGGAAGGAAGGAAGGAAGGAAGGAAGGAGTGAATGAACGAACGAACACAGGCAGGCAAGCTCTCATATTCAAGTTTAATGATTCTAAAATGTCTTGAAGAGACATTTGGAGTTTCTGACAAAATAATGTAGAGCCAAATCATTTGATATTTACATGCTGAACATGGGGATTTAAAAGTAATCATTATTACGGTTTTTATCAAACTTTAAACCGCCATGATATTTATTTCATATCATGTGGCCTAATATTAAAATAATAAATTTGATATCTCTGTGAAGTTTGCTTTCGCTGAACTTCTTTTGGAAATGCTTGTACTTGCCAATGCCGCTCTTAAAGCATGGCACCACAGACCGCACATATGCATGTGTGTCTCCCTAGGGAGTGAGTAATATGTTGCAGTTATGATGATAACAGCTTTACAGTGGGTACTCACCTTTCTTACAACGTGACTAAGTACTGTATTATCAGCTTTATATTTGTAACAGAATGTTAAAATGGAAATTTTGACTGAGGCATATTCCAAAAGGAGTTTCTAGACCAAGAAGTCAACATTTTTAAATAGTGAATGATAACCCAACACCTTCTCAACCCTTCTCTCTTGTAATGGGTATAACACTATCATCAAATGGAGAGTGAGGAGTTCTGGAAATAGTTCAGTGTGTGCTTTAAGTCTTACATTTTTTCTAGGGTACACCCAGAAAGGGCTTCCTGGTGCACTTCACATCAGCACATGGGACTTCAGGGAAACCATTTAAAGAGCTTATTGAACGTCCCTCTGTGTTACCTAATGTCTGAGTCATAGCTGAGGAATATAGAAGTCAAAGCCTGAATAAAGTGACCTATATCCTCAGAGTAGACACTTGTAGTTTGGGAAATAATCACTCTCTGCATTTAGTAGAACAAAGGATATGTGGCCTTTACCGCAAATCAGATATGGGCCATGGCATAAAGGCCATGGTTTGGAGTTGTCTAGAATTGTCAGGAGGTTTGCATGGAAGGAGGGGCATGAGGACCCTAATAGAGGTGAAGGCTGTGGACTGAGTAGCAAAAGGTAAGTTGGCATAGAAATGAAAATTGAGGTGATAGATATTCAGAATTAGGGGAGGTAGTGCCGAAAGAACTCACAGTGGACAGGGATAGCATTATGCATCTGCCATGTGCACATAGCACTGATGCTAGATCTTCAGCCAGGGCCACTCACGGAGGAACTTTCCTGCTTGCTCCCTTGCCTCTCCTCCACCCTTGCTCCAATTACAGGGTATTTAGAAGCCAGAATAAAGGGAGAGGAGCAGACACCTCTCCACGTACATTTTTGCCCTTTTATAGGGTGTGAGACTGAAGCAAGCCTGGAAGAGGGAAGGGGAGAAGCTTTCAATTTATATCAAGCTTCAGTTGTGAGAATTATATGGCACAGGGCACATGAATTATTAAAATGAAGCAGAGGTTTATAACTGTGTTACCTTAGAACTTTTTCTGTCATGACCAGAGTAGATAAGGTGCCTGTCTGAAGGCAGGGAAAGCAATTGGTGTGCCAGAATGGATTGGAAGTTGCTTTATAATTACACCTTGTACCACATACTTGATCAATGAAGATTATATATGCATTATATCATTGAATCATCACAGAAACAACCCAATTTTATAGCTGAGGCAAATGGCTCAGAAGGGCAAATAGCTTTTATTCAGAGTCACACCGGTCTTTAGACAGAACAGGGATTTGAATTTATGTTTAACTGGTACTTAAGCCCAAACTCGTAACTACTGGGAGCCCTGTGAATTTGTGTCATCCACACACTGATAAAAATGATTTGATCACTTTATTAAGTGTCTGAATGAAAACTTGAGACAGAAATTCATGAGGCCCAAGCCCTTGAGAGCCTGAGAAAGTCCTTTCTTCCTATGAACAGAAAACAAACAACAAAAACAAATGAAAACTATTTATAAAACCTACTTAATAAGGAAATGTTCAACTGCTTAGGAAATTTAAGTTTAAAGTTACTATACTATACTATATTCCATTGTTTAAATCCAGAGGTCTTTAAAAAAAAAAAAGCATCATCGAAAGCTACATGCACCACCTCCTTGTTACTCCCCAGTTAGATTAACAAACACCAACTATGAAAAACAACTGAACATTTATCCTCTACTCAAACTAGAATCATGTTTTCAGTAGCCTATACTCTTCATTTAATTTTTACCTCTGCAGACCTATCTCTCCTCCCTTTCTCTGTTCGTCCCTCCCTCCCTCTGTCCCCCCTTCCTTCCTTCTTCTGCCTCCCTCCCTCCCTTCCTTTTTTCTCTGCCTCCCTCCCTTCCTTCCTTTCTCTCTTTCTTTCCTCAAATCCATCCCCATGCAATGCAAACATAAGAATTTTGGGGAGAAGGAGAAAACTAGCACTTCACCTGGAAAATGGTGTAATAGTGATTATTCAGTCAGCTAGTATTTATGCAATCCCTACCTAAATGACTAGTATATGGTAAAGTCCTCTAAAAATTGTCCTCACTTTAACAACACAAGCCATTATAGATATTAAATGTTGTAATGTATTAAATGATGTAATGTATGTACCTGGTACACAGTAGTATTTAAAAAAAATGGAGTCCCCCCCATATATATGCATATGCATTTATCTTTTTGTCACATCCACCTTTCAATGACACGTTTAAATCTCCTGGTCTCCCTGGGGTCTTCTCTGGTAAGCCCTGCCCATGTAAATTGGTTTCTGACTTGATATTCTCTCTCATACTCTTTAATTAGCATTTAGTTATTTTTCTAAATAGGCTTTATTCTGTGTTGTATTATTTTACAGATTCACAAGAACTTATAAAACCATTTTATTCAGCTCCTCAATTTAACAATTTAGGACCTCAGGCCAAAGGAATTAAGAAACTTTCCCCAAATCACACTACGTTAAAGGCAAAACAGTTGCCCTAATTCATCATTAATCTTTAATTACTTTACTGAAAGCTCCACAAGGACTAAAATTATACTACATTCTTTTATTATCTTTATTCCCTGAGGCTAATAGCAGTGGTAGGATCACAAGTGGGCGCTCAATATAACTTGCTGCGTTAAATTTTACTGATTCTACATACACAAAGGCTTTCCAAATGTGGTTGTGCACAAGACCCACCTGGGGCCTTGTTAAAATATATAGACTCCTTTCCCTACCCCCAGAGATTACGACTCTGAAAATCTGAAGTGGGTCCCAGGAATCTGTATTTGTAAGAGATGCTCCAAGTGAGTTGATCTTAATAGTCCAAGAAGTAGTGCTTGGAACTACCGGCAAATATATTCTGGAATATTTCCAGCGGAAAAATTCCACAATTTTGCTTAGTATAATGTTGTGCTGTCTAATAGACCCTATAAGTAAAGGGGGAAAAAAAAGTTCTTCGTAATGCTGTGGCTAAATTCTCTCTACTGCAATTTCCTCCCTACTACCTCGGATGGAATGGGTAACAGCTGGTATTTTAATAACCCTTAAAGATTATTATTAAGTTACTCATCCACCTTCTCCTCTCCCAGCTAAATAGCCCCAGTCTTTCTTAGCTACCTCCTATAGGCCCTATTTCCTAAACCCTCTTCTCTCCCACAGTTGCCTAACTTTTGAAGTAAGACTAACAGCCTATTATTGTGCTGTGTTACATGAGGTGTAATGAAAGGCTATTTAAGAATTTTGAGAGGAAGCACCGTACAAGTGGTAGGATCTGGGTTTGAGAGTAATGTTCTTATATCTTTTGTCTGCACACACTCTATTGGATTTTGATACCTCTAGGCAGATGGAAAGGCTGTACGGTGCCAACGATTGAACTCGTATAGCCAGGCAAGGCGCCACAGGGTTCCAGGCCAGTGCTTCTACTAACTGGGTATGTAACTTTCTGTTATTTATTTCCTTACAAGGAAGACAGTAGATATTCTGCCTAAACTCTAGCAGTTGTGAAGCTCCAATCAGTGCAGCACATCCTTTGTAAAGTACAGTGTTTCGTCTATGTCTAGACTTCAGGGGTTGACACACAGGTTGGTTGGATGGAAAGTGATAGAGAATCAGTAGAGCATCAGTAGCTTGGAGATAAAAACTGTAAGATTACTCAACTAAATCCAGTGTCTGAGACATAATTAGGACAAACCAGCAGGGAGATTCATCACTGGTTGAGCCAAAATTCAGATGGGAGTGCTTCTCTTCCAGCAAACTAACCAGTGATTTTCTTGGAAGTTGGATGCTGCTCTGAGCTGATTCTTGTCTGTGATCACCATGGACCTGATTGCTCAGCATGATCTTCCTCATCATGCCTCAGCTCTTCTGTCATTCCTGCTGCAGTATCTCCATTGCAGTCCTGCCAAAGCTATTATATTTTATACGATGGTGGTTTAGACATAGTAATACCTACTGTTTCTTCAAAGAAGAAATTAGATGTAGGGTGTTGGCTGTAGGAGAAAGACTGATAAGTATCATCATCACCAACCTCCTAAGTCCGTTAATTATTCAGGAATAACTATAGCATTTACTGAGCATTATTGAGTAACTGATTGTCCTTGATACTAGGTGATGATGATGCCAGGCTCTGTTCTAAATGATGCAGTGTATTACCTCATTTAATCATCATTTACTATTATGAGTTAGAGATCATAACTATTTCATGTTACTGATGAAGAAACTGAAAAAGTAGAAAGAGGTGAAATACTTTGAGATCGTACAGTAACCTGAGCCTCAAAAGTTCTGAACATCAGACCTAATGCTCTTGAACACCACAAATTTAAGGTTACAGATCAAACTATACCCTGATGAGAAGAAATGATATTTCCATCCTGTTCAAGGAAACTGTCAGTGGCAACTTTGCTACTAGAGATTGGAGTCCTAACTTACCGGCTTAGCATCTAAGACCTTAAAAGGTCTGAATTCAAATTTTTCTCCTAGTCTATCTCCAGCAATCCCCATCTCCGTACATCATGTTCAAAGACAAATGAAACAACCCCCTGCTTGTCACTCCTGTCCCAAGCTTTCCCACTCCCACTGTTGTTTTCACTGTTCTTCCTGCCTATGACAGTCTTTACAAAAGTAACATGGCCTGGGGTGCCTGGGTGGCTCAGTCGTTTAAGCGTCCAAATCTTGGTTTTGGCTCAGGTCATGATCTCGTAGTCATGATCTCAGGGTCATGGGATCGAGCCCGATGTGGAGTCACAAGTTGAGCCGCCACATCGAGCCCCACATTGGACTCCATGCTCAGTGCAGAGTCTACTTGAGATTCTTTTCCTCTCCCTCCCCCTCTGCCCCTCTCCCTGCTCCCTTCTTTTTTTTCTCTGCCTCTCAAATAAATAAATAAAATCTTTAAAAAACTACCATGGCCAAATCCTCACCTTTTCTCAATAAACAATTGAAATGTTTCCACTCCATTTCCCAATTCCTGATTGAAGCAGATGTATTATTTTTGAACACTAAGCCCATCTCAAAAGCTATCTTTTTACTCCTAGAATTTTCTGTGTATTACAATGTTATGTGATAATATCACTCTTAAAAATCAGTGACGTTGAGAGTGTGTACAGTGTGCTAGAGACAATGTCATATGCTTTCCTAACCCTCACGTGAGCCCTATGTTGTTGGCATCATAATTTCCGTTTTGCAAGGAGGGAACTGAGATTCACATAGGGAACACATTGTATGACCATACAATTGGATTTTACATCCAGAGTTTTCTAAATGCAAAAACTGTGTTCTTAATAACCACACTATACTACTTTATTAGTTAGTAAACTTCTTGAAAACAGTGTTTGCATCTTACTCATATTTGATTCCTAACATATTGCATATGGTAGACATCATGCATTCTTCTTCCTTTTCTTTTCTTTCTTTCTTTCTTTTTTTTTTTTTTAAATTTCTCTGCAGATTGATTTAAACTGAATTCTGTCTCGGAGCATAGGCCGTCATAAAGTTACACAATTGCTCCAAACAGTGTAACCTGAAACTTTCTGTGTCTTTGTTCATTGTTGATGAGTGTTTGCTTATTCTTCTGGTTAAGTTACTCTTTTATTCGATATTTGCTTTAAACTGGCTTTCATGTTCTTGCTGCTGAACTGACAATCCCTCATTTCAACTGTTTGACAGCTTGCACGCCCTGCCTGCCAGCATCAATATTTACTAATGGACCCTTTCTCTTACAAAAGCTGTTTGCAATAAGGAAAGATAATGAAGAAATTACTTGACCCCAGACACACAGCTAGCGGTAATGATGGCCCATGTCATTGGGCCTTTCTGCCATCTGTGCCCAAGCAAGGGGGCAGGGCAGGGAAAGGATGGAGGCGATGAGATGGTGGAGGAGAACTCCAAGGAGAGAGAAGGTTGACGATTCAGAAGCAGAAAAGGAATAACCTTTTGTAAGCCTGCTTCTATGGCCCAAGCATTTTATATGCATGATCCCATTTAATTCTCAAAACAATATGCTAAGATAACTGTGGCTTATCCTATTTACTTGGTCTTAAATGAAAACACGGAGAGCTAAAGAAGGTAAATAAGTAGGTCAAAGGAACAGAGCCAGAAAGAAAAGAAAACTATGTATCATACTCCTTCAAGTCCCTGAAATTTGGAATCTTGCAAGAGTGTATTTGAATCCACTCTATGGATTATCTATAATTATCTAATTATCTATGCCAGATAATTCTTTTGTGACCTTGAACAGGCTGTGTGTGGTTGTCTGTGTGTGTGCATGTACACATGCCTGTCAAATTCTCAATAATCATTTTTTTCCTGTGTGTAAAGTGAAAATAAGAGAATCAACTTTGATGTGTCACTCTGATGATTAAATAAGATAAAGAGCATGAAGTTCTTAACCTAGTTGTGGACACAAAACAACTCTGTACTATACACATGACGGGCTTTCTGTTTTTTGGGGTGTTTTTTGTTTGTTTGTTTGTCTTAGTACTGAAATTAAATGATGGATCCCAAACTCAAATGCAAGCCTTTTTCCTTCTGAATTCTGTGCTATTTCTGTTCTTTGACAAAAAACTCAATAAGTCAATAAATAAAAGGAAGTAGAAGGGGTAAGAATAAACTACTGAATAGTTCTCTTTATCATTCTGATACACCTTTTTATGCTGATTGGGATAACAGGGAGAGCTCCCTCTGGCCAGGATTTGTATTTCAAATGTTCAGAGCCTACCAAGCTTACCTATCTTTCTGGTGGCATAATGGTAACTTATTGCCAAGCTTAAGTAGGTATCTTTGCTGAGAAGCAAGAATTCCTGTCCCCTCGAAGTTCCTTCCAGCTGGACTAAGAATCAAATTGACATGAGACACAGGGCACCTGGCTGGCTCAGTTGGTGGAATGTGTGACTCTTGGTCTTGGAATTGTGAGTTCAAGTCCCATGTTGGGTATAGAGATTACTTAAAAATAAAATATTTTTAAAAAATTGACATGAGACAGATTAACAGGAGAAAATCAAATGTAATAGTGTAGGTGTGGGGGAATCTACATAGACATGGAAATTCCAAAGACAGGCAATATGAGGTCTATATGTCATACTGGACTAAGGAGAAGGGAATAGGGGAAAGGAATGCAGTTCACAGGGCAATAAGAAGAGCAGGTGTTTGGAAATTAGATGTTTGCCCTGTCATGCAGATGGGTCACTAGATAAAATTTATCTCTGCTAATAACCCTTTTTCTGGGAAAGACCCCCAATTTAGATTCTTCTGTGTAGTTATGGGAGAGGCAAAAGCTTCTCTTTAGCCCCTAGGATCTTGATTGCCTTCAGCTCAGAATAATCTTGATGCCAAAGTGGCCCATCTTGGGGTGACCTTTCTACTCATACCATATACTCATATACTTTATACTCATACCATATATACCTTTCTACGCATACCATAGTTTTGTAGTAAACTTAACTCTGTCAGTACATAGAATGTCATCATAAAATGGCAGAATACAGCGTATGTGAGTAACAGAAAAGAAGCACTTTATGCATACTGTGAATTTACAGATTCCTCTGTTTTTATAGTCAACATATGAGGGTTTTTTTGTAAAGTTGATCCTTTGAAGATAAAGTTGAAGATGACTAAAAATATACATAATCCTAAAATCCTGGGGATCTGGGTTCCAGTTTTAATTCTGCCTTCTACTGTACAGTCTTGATCAAATTGCTCAATGTCTCTGCCTGTATTTCCAAAGCTATAGAAATGGAGTAAATCAGCTCTCAAATTTTTTTTAGTCAGCTGTCATAATATGTATCAAGTGCTCTCTTTAGCTATAATTTGTGTATTTGGTAAATATAAATTGTCTTTCCTTTCTACTTGTTCATGAACATGGCTAGATTTATTACTCAACCTTGGTCTTAGTGTGTAAAAGGTAGAAGTTTTAGGGCACGTATTTAATTACTAGACATGTTCATGTCATCGATCTCTGGAAAATTTGACAAAAGACACAAACCACTCCCCCTTTTTACAAAAATGCACATAGATACACGTGCATAAAATCAGGCCTCAATTTCTGTGGAATCATGCAACCCCTAAAACCCACCTGTGTATGGACCCTGATGACTAGGACCCAGTCTCTTTGCCCCTTTCTAGTCCAGACCTCCGCTGTGAGCCTAATATGGCAGTATTGTTCCACAATAAGTATGCCAGCCCCTTTTTCTGACATCAGCTTTATAAAAAGTTGGTACTTTGTGAGTCTTTGAAAGAGAGTGGGTGTGATTTGGCTGAGAAGCTGGAAGAAAGCAAATAAGGTAGGAAGCCTCAGTGGGTTGGTCATGAGAGGTCGCAGCACAATGGAAAGCTCTCTGCACCACTCTTGCTAATGGCAGAGTTCTGTGACCTCGCTCATCACTTACTGTGCCGAGTTCTGCCTACAAGAGCGAAGTGTGCTATTCTCAGTCCTCTTACTGGCAGCTTCCCCTGAAACACCACCTCCCATCCCTCCCTCCGTGTCATGTACTTTCATGGAGCAGAGAGACTCTGCACCTGGGCTCTGGCCCTTTCTTTGACTATGTTGAATTTCAGGATCTTTTTCATGACTTCTCTCCCAGATGAGATGGTTTCACAGATGATATAGCATCTCTGAATTGCATAGAGGCTGGTTAAGAGTCATAGAGTCATTGGTGAAAAAAAAAAATGCTAGTTTTCTTCTGGGTCTTTTCCTGACCATGCCCTAGGAATAATTTTCCACTCTCTTGTGCGTTGCTTCAGAACTCCCACCAGACTTCATGACCTTTATTCCTTAACACATGTGCCTCCTCAGCTCTATAAGGAGTTCTTGACCAAATGGACAGTCTTCTAATGTATATACAAACCGTGATGTTAAAGGTCTGGAATATGGTTGCTACAAAATAAATGAAGATTAAATAAAGAAAAGGACTCAAAACTAAATGAAGAAACATATAATGCATACAAATATGCCTTAGAGCATGCTTAGGTTATAGAAAACTAATGGTAGATGTCCCTTCCACAGAGAGGTCTACCTTGACCACATGATGTAGTATTTACAGTTGGTTATAATTTATTTTTGTGTTTGTTCAATTATTTAATGTTTTTCTTTCTTATAAACTTCACGCAGGGGGTCATTGCTGGAACAAGCACAGTACTTGGAACAAATGTCAGTGTTCATGTACATGAATGGAACAAACTGAGTCAGTCATCCCTTCTTCCTTTCTTCCCCCCCCCTTTGTTTCTTTCCATCTTTTGTGTGTGTGTGTGTGCTTTTAGTCCTCTTATTTGGGTTCCCATGCTTATTCACCTCTTCTCTTTCTTCTTCATTCATTTTTTTCTTTTTATACTTCCTTTCTTCTTTCCTGAAAAAAAAAATTACACTTGATGGTGATGATGATGAAGATAATAATGGTAGTCACTTCTTTTGGGTGTGCTATTTGCCAGACACTGTACTAAGCATTTTACTAAAATTAACTGTCTTAAAGGTCCCCCAAATCCTATGAAATAGGTACTACTCAAATCCGCAGTTTGCAGAAGTGGAAGCCAGGTCTTGGAAGGGTTACCTTGCTGTCCCAGGTTATGGAGCCAGTAAGTGGCGGGAATAGATGCAGACTAGGGTATCTGACTCCAGAAGTCATGGTCTTTAACCACTAAGATGCACTGCCTCCTGAAAGCCTCAATAGCCTCAAGTAATATATTATAGGAATCTTTGGAGAGCTTTGGATTTAAGGATTGAAATAGGATCAGATGGTTTTTGAATTTTCTCTGTTACTCTTTCACCAGTTCCTTAGGAAATTCACTTTAAATTACCAGCCTGAAAATGGATTTGACTGGATTGAAAGTCCAAACCACTCTGGCCTCCCCTGCTGTCACAGACAACCTGACAGCCTCCATAGTTCTTGATCTGGAGAATTATGGGAGCATCTTGAACCTGTCAGTATGCTTGACCAGGCCCTTGTCCTGCAGGTGAATGACAGCAGCACCATTCCTATCTCCACTTGATTTTCTCTCTGGGAGCAACCAATTCTCAGAGCTCTATGCAGAATATCTGCAAGTGAGGACCCCACTAAAATACTTGCAGTGTGAAAGAAAGTGGGCATAGAGTCAGAAAGATAGCACTAGCTGGGAATCAGCATACCTGAGTTACATCCCTTCCTCAATATCTCCAGCTGATATGGAGCAAGTCCCTTGACATTTCTAGACCTCTGTTTTCCTAATTGTTATCTAGGGAGATTTGGCTATTACATCATTAAAGTCCTATTCCACTATAAAAATCTCTGAAATTCACTTAAAACAACACACAAAGGAAGAAAAGCAAAATAGTGAATTGCTAGCTCAGGCAGTCTGACTCCAAGGCAGACAGCTGCATCTCTGTAACTTCTTAAATCAGAGCCTGTGTAAGACTATCTCCTCCCCTTCTCCAAAGGACGTCCCTACTGAGTATTAGAATATGAAAAAGAGTAATAAGCTATGGCTTATTCAAGGCAGTAAAACAAATGAAAATCAGCTGTGAAGAAGGTGAGTTAGGTGCTGTGAGGTGGTAGAGATCTGTAGGGAGTGAGCATTTAAGTAAGAACAATGAAGAGGGAAAAAACGGGCCTGATGTGATCTGAGAGTGGGAGCCAGTTTTTATGTAGAGAGCTGGTAGTGAGAGCAGCAGAACTTACTCGAGTCTGAGGCTGGATGTGCTGTTGCATGTGGCTTTTAGTAACAGCAAATTCTCCTCCAACTGATCCAAACGATGAAGGGGATTTATGAGTTCATAAAGTGGAAATTCGGAGTAGGAAGCTCTTCAGGTGGGTTTGATTCAGTGGCTCAGTGACTTCTGAAAGCAAGTTCTTCCATCTGTCTGCTCTGCCTTCTTTTGTTGACAGGTTCAGCTTCCTTATAAGGCTGGCTTCACTCCTAGGGTGAAAATTATTAAGTTGTTTCTCATCCCACATTGCCCAAGAAGAGCTAGCGGGATGGCTTTGAGTAGCTCTCCAAGAAGATTAAAGGGACTATCTCTCAAAAGTCCTTAGAAAATCTCTTTTCATGACTTATTGATCCAACTTCAGTCACATGTCCATTCCTTAATCAGTGTCATTGGCCATGGGCATGGGATGTCGCTGTTACCCAAACAAGTCACTATAGCGATAGGCTAGGTGAATTGTGAATAGCACAAAAACTGGGTGCTTAATCTCCCCTAAGCTCATGGCTTCTCAAAAATGGAGGAGAGAGGGGCGCCTGGGTGGCACAGCGGTTAAGCGTCTGCCTTCGGCTCAGGGTGTGATCCCGGCGTTACAGGATCGAGCCCCACATCAGGCTCCTCTGCTATGAGCCTGCTTCTTCCTCTCCCACTCCCCCTGCTTGTGTTCCCTCTCTCGCTGGCTGTCTCTATCTCTGTCAAATAAATAAATAAAATCTTTAAAAAAAAAAATGGAGGAGAGAAAACTTGAGTCTAGGGAGGCAGCTACCATGCCCACATTGTGAAAAGGAAAGCACTAAGAGATGACCGCACATTTCATCTTGAGAATCAGCCCCAATTGATTGGTAGTGGTCTCCTGGAAAGGTGTGTTGAGAAGTCTTTCATGACCTCATGAGAACGTTCTATATTTGATTATGAGTACCTTCTATGGCAACTGAAAGAGGTAGTCTGCATGACATGGTCTTACCATTCTTGACTTAACAGGAAATTATATTAAAAAGAAATACTCGTTGCCTGTTTTCTGAAATCTAGCTCATTCAGAATCAAGAAAAGATGAAGGTATTTCCAAGTAGCATTTAGTCCAATATCTTGCACCATGGACCCTGTCACTACTAAAAGTTAGGTTAACTAAGTGGGTTTTTCAGATTCTGAGTATTTTGGACACACTAGAATGAGTGAAAATGAAATATATTTAACACAGCAAATGAGGTGAGACAGAACTAAGTTTGATGAATAAAATCTTTATTACATCTAGGAAGTAACAGTATTACAGAGGAAGCTGCTTAGAAGATGGGCTACAGCCCATGATCAGCCCATGATCAGCACAACTCTGTCTCCTGGTCATTGGTACCTGGATGACTAGACACCATCAGAGAGTAGACAGAGGAGACATCCAAGGGGATGTTGACCACCCAGTGTTCTGGGTTTAGACCTAACGCCCAAAGTAAAATGATGCAGTTGATCATAGGGACAGGCAGAACTTGATAAGTCACTGTGTTCAAATATTACATCCAAGAAACATGTGTCTAGTACTAGCTGAATATATAATTTTCTATACAGAAATCTAGAAGACACAGGCATAATCTCTATTTACAATAAATGTGCAGTCTACTTGAGATGTGAGTGGGGTGGGCTGTACCAATCATGGTCTAGCCAGGGAAATAGAAACCATTTTGAGAGAAAATGTGGTACAGAAAATCTAGTACCAGATGATGGAAGAGTTTAGAGGCCAAAAAGGGAAAGCGAGGCAGCCCAAAATTAGCAAGAGCTGAAATCCACCACCATCCCTAAGCTTCTAAGGGAAAGGAGAAAGAAGTAATACTACCAAAACCCTGGGCCAGGATCTCAGCAAGTCTTCCCAGAGGATAGAGGAACATAGGAGGAACTGAAGGAACATGGGAGACACTGTCACTAATATAGACACTCATGAGGGATGGAGGTGGATTCAGGGGCTGAGGAGGGAAATACCTTGTTCTCTCACTTCTTCTCAGTCTCCAGTTTCATTTCAGTATTCCTCTTGGCTGAATACATCTGTGTGTCAGTTTATTGGGAATCTGAAATGTGCAGCCTACAGGGAGGGCCATGTCCCACAGGATAAAAATGGATCTCAGGGAAAAGAGGTCAGGACTGGCACAGGGAATGTCACAGTAGCTACAGTTTATTACTTACCAAGTGCCAAAGTCAGTGCCAAATGTTTTATACTCTCTGTGTTTTTTAATCACACCAATATACCCCTGAGGTAAGTTCAGTTATCATCCCCATTGTTTAAAATGAGGAAACCAGCTTGGAGCAGTTCAGGAACTTTCTCAACTCAAACAGCTTGTAAGACGCCAAGACAAGACTCAGACCCTTGTTCGCCTGTCTTTCCAGTCTGGGTTCTTCACCCCAAGTTGATAGGACATTCAGTACCATGAATCAGGATGTTAAAAGTGCCCACACTGTTCCAGGCAGATAGAAAGTGTTCTCACTGGACATATCCAAGAAATAATCATGGAGGCTTCAGCACTGGAGCTATTCCTTTAAAGGTGAAAGCACAAAATTGACACTGGCCAAAGGAGATATGGGGATGACAGGAGAAAGGTGGTAGTTATAGAGATACTGGTTCAGGTGTGGGGGCAGCATAAGAACAAACAATGACAGGAAGATGCAGGGCATGTTAAAGAGAAGGTGTATGTGTAATCTAGCCCATCTGTTGTTTGGAATAACATCCAAAATATAATTTAGAACCTGAGGGCCTCTGAGTTAGACCAGACATCCCTTTTAGAAGAATTTATTTATTTATTTATTTATTTATAAGATTTATTTATTTATTTGAGAGAGCATGTGAGCTGGGGGAAGGGGAAGAGAGAGAGAGAATATTGAAGCACACTCCTTGCTGAGTGTGGAGCCCAATGTGGGACTTGATCCCACGACCCATTAATCATGGCCTGAGCCAAAACCAAGAGCCAGACGCTTAACCTACTGAGCCAATCAGGCACCCCGAGAAGAAATAATTTAAATACATATCTTTTATAATAATCTTTCACATTTGCATAATTCATAAAACTCTTCTAAATCCATGATTTCTAGCCAGCCTCTGAGGGAGCTCAGGTTATTTTTGCTCATTATAAGTGATGGAGGTGAGGCTCAAAAATGGTAAGCGACTCGCCAACAATTCCGTAGTATCACGTGTGTGAGCTCCGGGATGGGTGCTCCTGCTGCTTGCCTCCTGATCGCAGGTCTCCTTGCACACAGTCATTGTGAATTTCTGAAGAAATGATATGGTTGGTTTCAAACCACAGCGACTACCTCTAGGCAATTTAAAATGAAAAGAAGCCTTATTATAAACACAAGAGAGGGATTCATTTATCCTTGAGGCAAAGCTGCATCAGAGACTTGGCTAATGGTGGGATTCAGATGGAGGAAACCACCTTAATTCTTTCTCGGTCTATTTTATCTTCTCCCAGTCTGAAAGCTTCCTTTACTTTCCTGGTCTTCCCAGAAGGTGAAAGAAAGAGAAAGATGCCCATATCATTGAAAGAAGTTGGGCTTGCATGTCTAGTCACTCAGATATCCCCATCCAATCTCTCTCTCCCCTGAACTCTCAGGAAGGAATTATGATTGGTCCATTTTGATCAGGTGCTTCTGTTTAGCCCAGTCATCAGTTAGACATACGTGTATAAGGTCCTAACAGTCAAGATGGTTGGCAGAGACTGTCACTATACATGAGAGCGCAGGGTACAGGACAGCATCCCTTCGGATGGCATTTACCACAGGACAACTGTGTTAGTGTAGGAATCGTCATACTGTGTGCTGGAAGAAAAAGCCATGCTTCCACTTACCAGTGAAGGCTCAAGACCAGCAGAGAAGAAAAGCAGGATGGTTGATCGCTCTGTTTACGTGTGGAACAAACCCAGGCCTCATGTGGGGCAAGGCCCTTCGAGCAGAGTAAATGGAGGTAGTGCTGTAGGTCTCCCCATTAGTTCACATCCTGTCCTAGAGACTCAACCCTCCAGAGACTGGTGCTCCGGTAAGAGGAGAGCCACCACAGGAAGAGACTGAAGACTCATTTAGGGTTTGCAGTTTCATTCAGAGACTGAGAGCCTAGCTCTCTGGGATGCACTGCTCCATAATAACCTCAGGACCACCACTGTTTCGGTCATTTGGGAATGATATTTTACAATAAAAATGTCGCTTAAGTGTGTACAGTTCACAGAGCACCTCTGTTGTCCTTCTATCACTTGCTTCTCACAGTTACTTTTTATAGTAGGAAGAATACAAGAGATTATTTGTTTCCCTGCTTTAACATGTCCATCTGCTGAGGTTTGTAGAGGCTCACAGCATCATGAGGCACTTCGGTAGTATTTCGATTGTGCGCCAGGTCTCTTGGTTCCCAGTCCAGTGTTCCTGCCCATTACGCCACCATTTTCGCCTTACAGCACCCCTCTTCTACTTCCTTCTTTTCCTAAATTTCATTAACTGCCCTACTTTGACTTCCCATTATTTCTTTTTTTTTCCTTACACAATGTAAGATTATGTGTCATAATCAAGTCTCTCCATTTACTGTCATGTCCTCCTCTTCATTGCTCACTGTTTCCTACCACAGACATATTTGGGGATGTGGTGTTAGCATCACAACAGGGATATACCTTCAAATATGTGAGAAGAAGTCCACCTGATAAAAATCACAATTCCTATTCAAACAGACAACCAGAATAAAATATATGCTAAAGAAAGACAACCCTCCCTACATCCCCGACACTGGATTATTTTAGTTCCTTATTAAAGTGTTATTTCCAAAACTCTTTGTTTCCCTTACTTTCCTCTTCATCCCTAATTTTATCTCTACATAAACATTTTCCAGATTCTTTTTCTGCCTCAGATCTGAAGGAGTGGTACCCAGTATTTTTCTTGTCAAAATTTGATGTTTTGGCATTGGAGAGGGACTTCTCTCACTATCACACAGTGAGGTTACTGTTTCCCATCCTCAGGAAGGTGGTTTTTCTCCATAGTCTTCTTTAGACATGCATGCTTTTTGAATTTGCATATCGTGGCCTGAGGAAGCAGGTCAAGGGTGGTGGTAATTTTCAAAATAAAAAGTCATACTTTTATCTGTGTGTTGGATACATGAAGCAGAAATAAAGGCTGTGCAGTTATCTATCTTTATTAACCAGAATACAGTTTGGGATTTTGAATACTAGAGCCCAGAGCAACTGCAAGGATCCCTTGGCATTGTGCCATTGAAGGAACTGAGGGAAAGTGTAGCAAAGAGTCTGGCCAGAAGTCAGCTTGTAGATGAGCAGCCTCAGCATCCCAGGTGACAGGGTGTCCAGTAAACCTCACCGTCTCTCTTTGGTGCACAGGCCAGCCACCCCCTTGCATTGAAATGAAGTATTTAGGAGACTGAGTAAAATCATCTTTGGAAATTTCCAGCTGGGTTGCACCCTCATAATACCAGGGTTAAAAGCACAGGGTGGGTGTAAAGAGCATTTCCAAAGGGCAGGCTTCGGGGGTGGTGAAATTGAGGGTGGAGAGGAGAGAGATGGAAAGAAAAGGTTTTTGTGACAAGACTCTCACTGGGAGCCGAACTCATCCATTGGGGGGAGTTTGTTTGATGTATATTTAATTGTGGATATCTATTTAAACTGAGACTGGTGAATTCATGGGGTGGGTTGCTTCTCCTGGGAGATAGTTCAACCTTTTCCTCCTCTTTCCCCCAGCAGGAACCAAGAGGAAGGGAGGGTGTGGGATGAGTGGATGAGGTTGAATGCAGTTGTGAAGTCCGCCAAGATACAAATCTTGTTGCTGAGCAAATCCTGGCCTTTCCTGGGCATCCATCTGGGAAAGTGGCCTGAATAAACAGGGGCGCTGTGCAGTACAAGGAGCACCTATCTAGAGTGAAAATACTAGGCAGGGAGTGGGTAATCCAGGAAGGCCAATCTTAATTTACAGTGAGAGAGAGCTGGAGCAATCTGTTAGATACTAATAACAAGCCAGCAAACATTGCTCGAGCCTGACTGTGTGCCCGGCACTGTACCTGGCACTTGGCTTCAGTGATCTCCTTTCATCTTCACATCAGCCTTGTCTATGAGAGTAGTGTTATCCCTGTGATAAAGATAAATAAGACCAGAGAAGTAAATAAACTGCCAAGGTCACAAAACTGGTAAGAGGAGAAATGTGGCCCAAGTAAATCTGTCCCAAAGCCTGTCCTAGGTAATAGGAAGCGGTAACTTACAGCGTTCTTGCATAACAAAACAATTTGATTTGTTTTAGCCAGATTTCAAGTCCGTTCTGGGTCTTGAATCTGTGCTTCTAACCACTGTGCTGCATGGTTTCTTTCTAAACCCTTGGCCACAGCCCAGAGTGCCCAAGAAAATAAATCAGCAAATGGGAATCAGACAGGGTCGGGTAAATAGCAAAGTCTGGTGAGAAGAGAAGGATCAAACAGAATGGTTAGGAAAGAACAAAACAGTGTTGAGAAGCCAAGCCGGCAAGCTGAGAATATAAAGCTTGTGGTTATGACAAAGAATTCACTTTAACAGGCTTGTTTTTCCATTTTCTCCCCCCAGCCGATCTGATGACAATCTCATTCCAACTAAATTCTCTTGTGTCGTACATCTCTGCTTTTCCATCTCATTTTCTCTCACCTAGTTTATTTCCATTCCATTAAACACCGCGTCCTCTTCCTTCGTGACCACTCCATTTTCTGCCTGGCCTCGAGACGCTCCCCAAGCACCACACTCCGTCAGACAACTGTCTTCTTCCTTCTCTGGGTGACTAATAGCTTTTTGCTGATGTGCTGGTCATCTAGGGGGCAGGGCAGCCTCTACCCCACACAGGACCCAGGGAGGGGATCCAGCCTTGGTGGCCTGGAGGGCAGAGAGGTGGAGGAGGAGGAAAAAGGAGGAGAGGCCAGGGACATAGCAGGGAGGCGACAGAAAGGAGCCAGAAAGTGAAGGAAATGGGTTGGAAAGAATAAAAAGAATAAAGACAGAAGAGGTTTTCATCCAGGAAATGAAGGAAGGGATAAAAGACGATGAAGAAGAATGTGGGTGAAAAATAAATAGGAAGAGAGAGAGAAAAAAAATAAAGAGAAGGCAGAGGAGGGAGAGGGGGAATATTGAGCAAACAGCGAAGGCCAGGGGCCAGGGCTGGGGAGAGTGAAGGTAGGCTGAAGAGGAGGAAGAGCAAAGTGAAGTAATCAGACAAGTCTGGGAAGCAGTGAGAGACAGAGAGAGCCCTCAGAAAGGAAGACGGAGAGAAAAGGAAACAAACCCAGCAGGAAGAAGATAGATGTGAGCAAAACAAGACTGACAGAGATTCTTAGATAAAATGGAAAGAGTACTTTTTTCAAGCCTATCTTGTCCCTTGCCTCAACAGACACACCATTTTATTTAACAACACATGAGCACATTAAAATAGCTAAAGAACAAGTAAGGCCATGGAGCTGTGTATGTAGGAATGTTGTTTGGTCATTGATGTCTCCCAGGAGACCCCAAGGCTTCATTTAAGCTTTAGGGATTGCACAGTCATCATCGTAATAGCTAATACTAACTGAAAGTGTCCTGTGTGCTCACTCTGTGCTTAGCACCATGCATATATTACCACATGTCATTCTCACAACAAGCCTGTGCTACATTTACTGTTACTGTCTTTGGTTCTTAGGTGAGGATACAGGGGCTCAGAGGTGTTAGGGTGACTCCAGGGCTGCACAGCTTTACACGCTAGACCCAGCAGCAAACTCAGGCAATGCAATGCCAGAGTCCATGCTCTTGACCACTACGTTCCAGAAAAGGAAGCAGGGCTTGAAGCTGGACAGATTCAAACAATGTTGACTTAGCCCCTTTTGTGTACCGGGCATTGTCCGTGGTCAGCAGATAATCAGATAAATAAGACATAACGTTGACTCCTAAGAAGGGAATGCGGTAACAGAGGGGAAAAGATATGTAAATGCATTGTTCATGCTAGGTGGGAATCATGCTTTCCTAGAGGAGAGAACTCAGTTTTATAGGGCAGAGCTGTGAAATGGCCCTTTGTGGGCAGGGTTTGAAGGAAGGGTGGATGTTCTCTGCAAATGTTTTCTGTAAAAAGACAGGTAAGAAATGCTTTATGCTTTGTGGGCCGCAAGTCTCTGACAACAACTCAGCTCTGCCTTGATAGCACCAAACCAGCCCTCGACAACATGTAAATGAATAAGCAAGTGTGGATGTGTTCCAGAAAAACTTGTATTCGTGGCAATGAAAACTGAATCCCATATAATTTTCATGTGTCACAAACTATTATTATCTTTAAGAAAATTGTTTCAGTCATTTGAAAATATAACCTTTTTAGCTTATGGGTGGTGGCTCGCTGAGGGCTGTGGCTGCCCAGCTCCTGCTGTAGGTAAAAATGAGGGAAAGCCTTCCCGGTAGAGAGAGGCTGGTCCACAGTCCAAGTGGCATGAAAAATCTTGGGGTTTCCTTCGTATTTCTATTGTCTGCCTCACCTGCAAGATGTAGACTGGGGCATGATGGAGGTAGGGTAGAGATGTGTGTTGGGGCTAGATTATGAGAATTCCTTGTAAAGAACTTAGAGTTTATGACAACAGGGAGCCCTTGAAAAATAACTTTTAAGCAGGATTTTATTACGTCCGTATCTAATTTTAGGTATAAACAACAAATAGAGGAGATTGGAGGCTCTAGCAGTGTTTGAGAAACATGCCGATAAAGTCCCCAGCTAAAGCAGGGCCATCAGATGTAGAAGCAGGAGCAATTCTGAATATTGTTTAGAAGGTGGAATTGACTGCCTCTTGTGGTTGAATAGTTGAGAAAGAAATGAATTAAGACTCTGAGATGCCTAGCATGTCTCACTTTGCGGTTGTGCTTTCAATGGGAATTGAGAGTTAAGTGTCATAAGGATACTGAGCTATTTTACAGAACTAAACAAAAATGTGTGTGTGTGCGTGTGTGTGTGGTTTTCCTATTACAAGGGTAATGTACGCTTATTTTAGTTAAGACCAGGTTAGATACTGCAATAAATCAATCACATAGTTTCAGTGACTACCAAAAACCTCTTGTGCACCACTTCCAATCCTTTGGACCTCACCACTTAATCCAGCCATGTCAGTGGCGAATGGCCTAGTTCAAGGGTAATCTAGCCCTGTGTTGCCTCACACATTCCTCAGGTACCTCTAGCTTTTTGCCCCAGAGCTTCTCTGTCTACACATCAGGGGACACCTACGTGAAATATTCTAGATGCAAACGTGCAATCCGGAAGCCAGAGACTCAGTGCCCCAAGAAGCATCAGCTCTTGACCAGCAGGAATTGGGAAAAGATAGACAAATGTCTCCTCCTTCTCTGCTGTAGGTAGATCGTTCTAAGATGAGTGTATGAGCCTCCTCAGAAGTCCTGGTGGGATCAAGCATCTGCTGTCTGCGGTGTTGGTCAACTCAGTGCATGCTTGCAATCCCTGTTCCTCCTTCTCTGACTCACTTCACTGACTCTCACTCTGGCTTCTGGATCAACTCTCTAAAACTACCTATTTAAAAAATTGTTTCTCAAAGGTTTTTTTCTTAAGAAAACTCAGGAAAAGGAAGTTGATTAAAACAGAAGCTTATTTTAGGGATCAATATAGATGTGTTTAGCAGTAGGTCCCAAGTGGCAAATCAGATAAATGGTTTTTTTTTTTCCCATTGTGTGACTCTGACATCTTTTAGGACTTCAAAGTCCTCTCTTGAGGACACAGTAGTTACAAAAGGAACAGCTGCTTCTTTACCTTATCATGTAACAAGCATCCTATCCTCTTGCATTCCACAGGCAAGCATGGAGTCATATGGCCTTAGCCAGACACGTGGGGGCCTGGGAAATGTAGTTCCGGCTCAGTAGCCTTCAAACTCTACACTGTGGAAGGAAAGCATGTATTGTGGTGAACACCTAGCCATTTCTACCTCAATGTTCAATGTATAAAATTTATAAAATAAAGTATAAAAAATAAGTTGAAATCACTATAATGCAACTATCTAGACATAGCCATTATTTCATTTTGAAGTATTTCTAATTGGCCTTTTGCTCATACAGTTAACCACATTTTAGAAATATATATATATATATATATATATAGATATATAGATATAGATATAGATATAGATATATATAGATGTAGGTTAGGTTTTATTTAGAGTACTGTAGTAATTTTGGTTTACATCCTGCTCCATTAACTCACAATAATTAATATTATGTTAGTATCAATGTTATGGTATTTGATTACAATTTCCTCACTTCATTTATATTTTTCTTGAGATATCAGAGAGCCTTAATTAGAGTTAAGTGGTCATGTACAAAGTGAAGACAAACTTCATCAGGTTTGCATAGTCTGGAGAAAGAAAAGAACTGGACACAAATAAGCATGTTCTTTTGTGTTAAGAGTTAACTTATGAATTGCTGGGCTGCTGAAATGAGAACACCAAAGACTTTGCATGCCTTAACTTTAGCCAGTTGATTTTTTTTTTTAATTTTTCCTTTGAGAGCTTAGTGAAAAATAGTAAAACTGTTTGTTGATATTGGGTGTTATAGAAATGAAAAACCAATGTTTAATGAGTAAAATGACAACTGTTATTGCCACCAGCCCTAAGTCTATAATGTAATCCCACAGAAAATAGGAAAAGGGAATGGGAGTCAAGGGTGCTGTCCCCATTTGGACACAATGGTGTCACCTGAAGTCAAGCATTCAGGCAGTCATGGGATTTAGGAGGATAAAGGGGCTGTCCTCCATGGCTAGGGATAGGATACAGAGAATATATCAATAACTAGCAATGATTAATTCCCTAAAGATGAATAAACTGTTTTCCTCGGGGAATTCATTTCTTCTTCCATCTTATACTCTTACTACCTATGCTGTTTGTTTGTTTGTTTATATTTTAGTGGGAGTGGGGGAGAGAGAGAGCACAAGTAGGGGTGGGGGTTAGGCAAGGGCAGAAGGAGAAGGAGAGAGAGAATCGTAAGCAGGCTCCATGCCCAGCATGGATCCCAGTGCAGGGTTGGATCTCACAACCCTAAGATCATGACCTGAGCCGAAATCAAGTGTCAGATGCTTAACCAACTGAGCCACCCAGGCGCCCTTACCTGTGGTGTTTAAATGTTAATATCCCTCCTACTGAATTACATATCAAATTCAAGCAGAACTAACCCAACCCTGGGAGGGGAGTTATATGTTATCTGTTGTGTTTATCCCAAAGCTGTCATGCAAGTAAATATTCCCAGTCTCCATGCTATGGACATGTGGCCCCAAAGAGATTTTCTACTTTTACTCCACCAGAGAGCAGTATACAGAGTTATGGGCATTCCAAGGAGGAACCTATGACTTCTATTAGGGATCAAATAGTGTAGAAGTATGATGACTGGCTTCCTGGAGGAAATGGAACCTACTCTACAGAGTTTCAAGGTCCAATTCATGTTTAATTACCTGGAAAACAATATATGCCTAAGAATTTGCTCTAGAGTCAAACTGACTGGGTTGAATTCCAAGTGTGATGCTTTCTAAGAAAATGACCTTGGCAAAGTCCCTTAAGTTTTCTGCATGTCCTTTATAAAGTAGGGCTAATAACATGCACTCTTCATGGAGTTTTTGTGAAAAATATATGAAATAAAACATGTAAAGCATGTTACACTGTATCTGGCTCATGGCAAGTATTATCCAGTTTTGCCAAACACTTAGGAGATGCTGAATGGCATTTAAAAAATTGTCTATAATCCTAAAACACCCGGAAAGTTTAACATTTACTTTAACATTTTTGAAGACTTGGAAAAATTTCCTGAAATGTACATAGAAAAATAAAATTGTCACAAAGACCTAAGTGAATTTTAGAAAAGAAGAACAAAAGGAGATTTTTCCTATCAGACATGAAGATAAAATCATAGTAATAAAAAGGGATGGATTTATCAAACCGAGTAGTAAAGGGAAAGAATTTAAAGATTCTTGATAAAGAGTATAACAACCTTAAAACCTAACCCATTTGTGTGTAACATCTTAGTATATGGTGGAGATAGTATTACAGACCAGTGGGAGAAAGGACAAAAATTGTTTAACAGGTGTTGCTGGGGAAACTGGACCACTGTATGGGGACAAATAATGTTAAACCTCTGCCTTTTACAGGATGGATCAAAGACATATAGAAAAGAAAAAAAATACTGTATAGCCAATAGGTCAGAATATTAGAGAATTATGACCTTGTGGTAGAGAGGTTCTTGTTACATATGACCCCAGAGGTATAAACTATAAGGTTTTGGAAAAGGCATGGAATTTCATGTCAAAATTATAGCTTTTCATTCAAAAATTGATACTGCAGACAAGGCTAACAGATGAACCTATTTTGGGATATTGCAGTGGCAAATATGACAGTATCTTTGCCTTGTTCTAATCTTAGGGGAAAGTGCCCAGCTTTTGATCATTTAGTATGATTTGAATTATGGCAGTTTTTTCTTTAGATATTCTTTATCACATTGAAGAATTTCCCCTGTATTCTTAGTTTTCGGAGAGTTTGTATCATGATGAGGTGTTGAATTTTGTCAAATGCTTTACCTTATTAATTGATGTAATCATGTGCTCTTTTTTTTTTTTTTTGACTTGCTAATTATTAGGTTACATTACTTGGTTTTGGGAGCGACCTTACATACCTGGTATAAATCCTATTTGGTGGTATTTTTTGATTCTTTAAATACATGGCTAGATCTGGTTTGGTAATATTTTACTGAGGAATTTTTCATCAATGTTCATGAGAGAGATTGCCTATAATTTCCTTGTAATGTCTTTATCTGGTTTTCTTATTAGGTAAGAAACTTCATAAAATGAGTTAAGAAATGTCCCCTCTGTGTCTGGTTTCTGGAAGAGATTGTGGAGACTTGGTATCATTGTTTTGTTAAATGTTTAGTAGAATTCACTGGTAAAACCAGCTTGGGCTGGTAATTTTTTTGAAGTTTATTAATTATTGATTCTTTTTAAAACATATGTAGTTATATTCAGATTATTTTTGGATGGATTTTGGTACTTTGAGTCTTTTGAGGGCTTTGCCAATTTTATCTAGGTTATCAAAATTGTGGGCATATAATTTTTCATCCTTATGTCATTGTTTTAACATCCAAGGTATCAGTAATGATGACCCTACCTACATTTCTAATACTTAAGATCTGTGCCTTTTTCTCAGGGTTAGCCTGGCTAGATGTTTATCAATTTTATTGATTTTTGCAAATAAGTAGTTTTTGGTTGCATTGATTTTCTCTCTTTTCCTATTCCCAAATTCATAGATTTTTGCTCTAATTTTTATCAATTACTTTATACTGCTTATTTTAAGCTTAATTTACTTTTACTTCTCTATTTCCCTGAGGTAGAATCAAATGTTATTGATTTTAGATCTTCCTTCTTTTTCTAAAATATATGTTTGGTGCTATAAATTTTACTTTTAACACTGCTTTCACTGCATCTCACAAATTTTAATCAGTTATATTTCCATTTTATTTAGTTCAAAATATGCCTTAAGATTTCTCTTGTGACATCATCTTTGTTATGCTATTTAGAAGGATGCTGTTTAATCTCAAAATATGTGGGAATTCCTCATTTATCTTTTAGTTATTAATTTCTTGTTTGATTGTATTGTATTAGGAGAGCATACTTCATATGATTTCTTTTCTTATAATTTTTTAATGTGTGTTTTATGGCCAGAATGTGACCTATCTTGGTGAATGTTCCTTCTGAGCTTGAAAAGAATATGTGTTCTGCTGTTGTTAATGGAATATTCTATAAATGTCAGTTAGGTTGATTGATAGTGCTGTCCAGGTCAACTATATCCTTAGTAATTTTCTACCTACTTGATCTACCAACAACTAAAAAAAAATCAGTATTGAATTTTTCAGTTGTGATCGTGCATATGTGTCTTACTCTTTTTTAAACTTTTTTTTTTTTTTGAGTGAGGGGTGGGGAGGGGCAGAGGGAGAGAGAGAGAGAAAGAATCTCAAGCAGACTCCTAGCTGAGCATGGAGCCTAATATGGGGCTTGATCTCACCACCCTGAGATCATGACCTGAGCCAAAAATCAAGAGTCGGATACTTAATCAGCTGAGCCACCCAGGTGCCCCTCTTACTCTTTTTAATTCTATCGGTTTTGCCTTATATATTTTGATTCTTATTTGTACTTGTCTCTATTGTTAGGTGCGTACATGTTAAAGATTGTTATTTCTTCTTAGGGAATTGATCTCTTTATCATTATGTAATAATCTCTCTCTTTTTAAAAGATTTTATTTATTTATTTGACAGAGAGAGAGAGATAGAGCACAAGCAGGGGGAGAGGCAGAGGAAGAAGCAGGCCCCCGCTGAGCAGGGAGCCCAGTGCAGGACTCAGTCCCGGGACCCTGAGATCATGACCTGAGCCGAAGGCAGACGCTTAACTGACTGAGCCACCCAGGCGCCCCTAATAATCCCTTTTTTATCCATGGTCATTTTCATTATTTTGAGAAATCCACAAATCGGTATTTTTGTTAATATGATGATCAGAATGTTTTGAAATGATGATCGAGGTCTCTGGTATCCTACTCTTGAATCTGCCCTCTGTTCCTTGTATGTTGTTGCCCTCCCCTCCCCTGCTGAACTGAGTTTCCACTGGAGTACTTTGCGAGTTCTTTCTTTACTAACCGTAGCCAGCCGCCGGCTGTGCTTCATTTCCTACAGAAACTCAGCTGCTCGGGTACTTACCAGGAGCAGCTGTTAGACAATCTGGAGGGGAAGCCATCCAAGCTTTACTTGGGGGAAGGCTGCTGACAAGGGAGAAAGCAGAGGCATTGAAGGCATCCCAGGCTTCAGGTGGAGGCTATCAAGGGGGGACATCAGAGAAGAAAGAGTCATGATCAGAAGTCTTGCTGCCTGGTGCCTTCGCCTTGGGCTGCCCAGGCCAAGGGGTACAGAGGCAATGAGGGTCAGTGACTTGGAAGTGGACACCAGCCATTGTAGTCACCCCTTTGAAAGCTACTTCCCTCCAGGAAGAGATAGGCCACTTTCTCCTGAGCTGGGCCACATTCCCACTCCCTGAATCCACCCGTTTTCTCAGACTGAGAATGACCTTTGGGTCCCAGGGGTGAGAAGAAAGAATTTAAAGCTGTTAAAGCAATCCTTGGGAAGTGCAGTGTGAGAAACAGCAAACTTGGTTGAAAGCCACAGTGTTCTGGGAGTTGGCAGCCTGCTTTTTGGGCCTCAGACCTTGGCCTGACCTTGATGTAACCTTGGGCAAGTAACAGCCTCTCTCGTGGGCTTTGTTTCTTTATGGGGTCCGAAGTGTGTTTTCCTAACAGAAGTTAAAAAAGAAAAGAAAACTGTAGGGAATTCGTTGACTGTAACTTAGTATTAATCTGTGGCATGGTGTGACTTTAAGGAAAGTAACTTGATGTTAGGCTACTTCAGGAGGAGAATGTCTGTTCTCTTTTGTTGTGCATTCAGGTCACATGGCCTGAAATACAAAGAATAATTCTGAATCACACTTTTAGAGCAAATATTCAGAGAAAAGAATCTGGGAGAGTGAATGAGAAAACTAAAAATCAGGGAGATATGCAATCTGGGGCAAAGGAGGCCAGGGAAGAAGATTAGATTTATTTTATTATAATGGTTAAAACATGGCTACAATTTAGCAAGTAACTTGTTTTGTGCTAAGCACTGTCCTAGGGATTTTGAATGCACCATTTCATTAACTTTTATCACTTGGTCTAAGGGAAGCTGTGTGTGTGTGTGTGTATCACTGTAGTAAAACTGAGGAAACTGAGGTTTAATGAGTTACACAACTATTTTTAACATCACATTGCTAGAGAGTACAGGATGCCTTGGTTTTCACGTGTGTCAGACCAAAATCTTCGTCCCTAACTCACAACCACGACGGGTTAGGGTGAAAGTCTTCAAGTGCTTACATAGCGTTCAGAGGTGCTGTGTGTGTAGTAGCAGCAGAACCAAGACTGGATGAAAATCACATGAAGATAGACTTCACCTGATATAATGATGCACTTCTTAACAAACGAAGCTTCAAGACAATTGGATGGGCTGCCTCACAAGAGTGAGTGCCCCCTGGATTTATCAGAGGTTTTGCAACCGAGTCAAAGTAAATATTTGCCCAAGATATCTTTATGATTGTGTGTGCACAATACAGAGTGGCCTGTGTGATCACCAAGATCTTTTTCAACTATGAGTTTATGATTCTCTGATTGCCAAGTTCTAGTGTGTTTAACAGCTGATGCTCTAAGTCTCCACAAAGCATGCAGTGTTTCTCCTGATGATTAAGATTGGTTGGTATCAACACCCCTCAAACTCTAAGAGAAACATAATAAATACAATAAATAAATTTAAAAAAAAACCATTTACTGATTCCTTACATAGTTGCAGGTACTAAGTGCTTTACATGCTTTAATCCTCCCTAATTCTTGGAAAGTCTATCTTATAATCATTTAAAAAGCTGAGGAAGTACCTGAGACTCGCAGAGGCTGTGTAGTTTCCTCAAGTTCACAGGATAGTAGGTAGCAGAAGAGGAATTGGACTCTATGCCTGTCTGCTGTGAAAACCCTGTTCCTTACTATTCTGTTACACCAGTTCCCTCCAAATGATAAAATTTCCCTATTACTGCTGAGAAATGTGAGGCTTAGATTAAAAGGAATTTCTTGTGGACTAACGGTTTCCCAGGTGCCTTGTACTTTTATTGCACCTAAAACACCCCATTTACTATTCACAAAGGTCTTCTCAAGAAGTTCTGTGACTCTTATTTTATAAATACAAGACTGAGAAGCAAAGAGATGGAATACTTTTCTCTTCGGTCACTCATGTAGTAACTAGCAATGCTAGTTAACGTATTAGCACTCCAAGTGTCTTTGCAGTGAGCCACTCTGGGTTGGTACATTGGACTGGCCCTGTCCCCAGCGATAAGGCTGAATGACTTATTTGGTCCCTCAATGCTTGGCAAATCTGAACCTAGAATCCATTTTTTTCAACTTGAGTTAATTTTCTATCTTTCTACACTAGCAGCGTTGATCATAAAAAGTCAATAAGCTTGTGTGGCTCTGTTTATTATAACGAGCATTTTAAATTCCATGTTCTCATTAATTCCTACAGTCTGTACAAACTAGTAAGTATTTGCTGTGTGTTACACAAGTTGCTCACATACAGCAGTTTGGGACAAATCTATCTACCTGTGCCTGGGCTCAGATACAAGAAACAGATCCAGACAAGTTCCCGCCCCACCAACAGAGAAAGTGATTGCAAAAGTTGACTGTCTTCTGTTGAGTTCAGACTCAGCTCTTTAACTCAGCAAAAGAAAACGGGAATGAAATTATTTCTGAAGCACATTTTGAGAGGGGAGCAGTATTTGTCTCTCTGGATTTTTTTAAACATTGAAAGATTTCTTAGACCTCTCAGGGAGATAGGGTCAACCAGGTGGGCTCCTGTGGTTTGCACATCTCTTAGGTTAAAAGTGTTTCTGTCAAGACCTAGAATAGAACGCAGAGCTAGCTAAGCAGCCCAGGAAGCTGTCCAGCTAACATGGAGTTAGCTGCATCCTCCTGGGCAGTCTGTTTTCCTTACCATGATGTTGTGAGGATGCAGAGGCTCAGGACGTCTGCGGCATTTTCATATTCTAGCACAGTGTTTCCCAAAAAGTGAGTTTGTACCCTCGGCATCTTCCAAATGTTTATCTGTAATATTTGTGATGATTGAAAAGGTTCTTGAAATGATCGTAGGTGGTACATAAACCTGGCACTAAGAAAAAGTGAGTCACATGGTCAGAAAATCATTTTCATTTTAATTTTATTCCAGTCCTTCAGATTAAGTCAGGAGGAAACTCCTAGTCTGGGGCTAATAAAGTCTTCAACACCTAATTCCACCTTCCATTTTTAACAAAGAAAAAAACAAGCCTCCTACTGAGAAATCAGGACCAGCAAGAATATCTAGCTAGGATTTAATCAAATGTAATTGTTTTCCTCGGATTTAATTTTAAAACGATAGTCGATCCTCATTATGTGCAGAAGTCATATTTTTGAATTCACCTGTTCACTAAAATTTATTTGTAATCCCAGAATCAATACTTGCAGCGATTTTGCAGACGTGTACTGTGTAGTGAAACGACTGAGTCACCCCACGCATACATTCCCAGCCGAGGCTAAGCAAGGTGACACCATGCCTTCTTGTTTCAGACCTCGTGCTGTAGGTGTGTCCATTACGTGGTCTGTGGGATGTCACATTTTTCACATTTTTGTGGGGGGGGTTTGTTAGTGGTTTTATGGTTTAAAATGGCCCCCAAAGGGCGCCTGGGTGGCTCAGTCGTTAAGCGTCTGCCTTTGGCCCAGGGTGTGATCCCGGGGTCCTGGGATCGAGCCCCGCATCAGGCTCCCTGCTCCGCTGGGAAGCCTGCTTCTTCCTCTCCCACTCCCCCTGCTTGTGTTCCCTCTCTCGCTAGCTGTCTCTGTCAAATAAATAAATAAAAAATCTTTTTAAAAAAATTAAAAAATAAAATGGCCCTCAAGCATAGTGCTGAAGTGCTAGTTAGTGTATTCAAGTACAAAGATGTGCCTTAAGGAGAAAACACATATTAGATAAAGCTTCATTCAGGCATGAGTTACAGTGTTACTGGCTATGAATTGAATTTTAATGAATCAACAATATGCATTAAATCAATGATACATGTTAAATCAACAATATATATTAAATAAGGTGTCTTTAAACAGAAACACATAAAAAAGGTTACATATTGATTGGTTGATGAAAGTGTTGTGACCAGAAGCTTGCAGGAATCCAGCCCTGTATTTCCCGTAGGTGCAACAGTTCAGTATTTTCGGAGACTTTATAGAACATAACTACCATGAATAATGAGAATTGACTGTACTTCTAGTTTAGACTGTTGATTTGAACCTTCCATTTATGATGGTGCTATGTAAAGTATCCTTTAAAATAAATACAAGTAAAAAAGCAAGTTGATTTAAATAAAAAACATGCAGGTAAAAATAAATAGTACAAATTGTTTGCTATGATAGCCAAATTTTGAAATCAGTAAGGTTAACTTAGGTCACTGCTTTGCCAAAACATTTAATCAAATATCGAGCCTCAGTATTCTAACCTCTAAAATGACTATCCCTTCTCATATAGTGAGGTGCTCATGAAGAAACAAATGTAGTAGTACTTTGAAACCTATAAACAACCTTACCAGTATGAGTGAGGAATTGCCATGATCATTGTTATTGCCTCTTGCTAACAAATTGTGAGGATTACCAGCTACTCTGAGCAACTCTGCCACTGCAGTTCCATCTGTCAGAGGGAAAAAAAAAAAAAAAGCACATTTGATATGCCCCCCACCCTCATTACCCACTAATAATGAAAAAATAATGACCTTTTTTCCCATGTTGGTGACTATTTTCCCTGTCAACTCTGATATGCTCATAATGTGGGCAGACAGATTATTTATGACCAGGGAAATTAAATATTATTTCATTTCTCCTAATACAATCTGTGGCGTCTCCCAGCTCCCAATTCCTTCCCATTAAGGTTATTGTCTTTTCTGCTCCAATTGGCTGCGTGCTGTTGGGTTGTAACAGCACTGGCAGAATGCTCGGAGCATAATGGAGGTGGGAGAAATGGTGTAATTTGCAAGACTGCCTTTCCCGTCTCTTCTAAATGAAGACATTTGGTCCCTGTGAGTCAAAACCCATTTTGATGAGTCTAGATGCATTTGGACTAATGGAAAAGGACAGCTACGGCTGTAATGGGTTTCCTGAACTGGGTTTTCTTACTCAGAATCACAGAATTTCAGAATAGGGAGGGTCATTTAAGGCCATCTGCTTTAAGTCTCTAATTTGGCATAGGGGAAACTGAGTTACAGGGAAGGGGCCTCATTTAATGAAGTCCCGGGTGAGAGAGCACTTTTTCCACCACCAAGTCCCGTTCCATAATCATTCTGGTTTTTGACTTACATTCTTTTCACAAGCTGGTTCCTTTTCTAAGCACTCAGATACCATCACATTTTATAAAGTCCAGAGATGGGAATGTTTCCCAAACATGGAGTGTCCTTCACGATTCTGTCCCTTGGCTGATTCTATTTCTTCAGGCAGTTTAGGTGACAGTACTTCTCAAGGAGTTGCCTGGGGTTTTGTTGGGCTTGTATGGCTGTTCAGCTTCTCCCTTTGCCCAATTCTGCTTTCCTCCCTTCCTTTCCATGGGAGGTGATTGCTAATTCAAACCCCTGCATGTCAGACCCCGTCTCAGTGCCTGCTCAACCTGGAGGTGAGAAGTGAGTTTCTTCCTTCCCTATTCTCATACTTATTCCACATCTCCAGTGTTCCAAAACTGTTAGAGGTATAGCATGTAAAATACAGTCCCTGCCAACTTACAGATCCTTGCTTGGTACTAGAAATGCCACGTCGAAACAATGATGTTAAGCCACTACTTAATCAAGACCACTGATACCTCTTAACCAGACTACTGCAATATGGCTCTCGCTTGAATCACACTCTCCGTCTCGCTCCCAGTTATCCACCCAAGTAAAAAGCCAAATCTGATTCTGTCATTTCTTGGCTTCAAGTCTCTCAGTGAAGCACCATTGCAGTTTAAATAAAGCCGCACTTCTTATTTAGTGCTTGCCTGTTTTCCCAATACCATTTCTCTCTGATTTATTATGCCTTACTAACACCGGCCTGTTTTCAGTTTCTCAAAACCATATGTTCTTCCCCATCTCAACATCTCCATCCTTGCTGATTCTTTCATCCAGAATATTCTTCTTCTGCCTTCTCTGAGTGGCTGACATATTTTCCTCCTTGACAACTTGCTTTGTCATCTCAGGGCCTCTGCATACAGTTTTGTAGGTTTATACTGCAAATCCTAGGGGTGCTGTTCACTTTGCTTGTCATCATTGATTTGTATATCTATTAT
This sequence comes from Ursus maritimus, assembly GCF_017311325.1. Classification (NCBI taxonomy): domain Eukaryota; kingdom Metazoa; phylum Chordata; class Mammalia; order Carnivora; family Ursidae; genus Ursus; species Ursus maritimus. Next base: position 44,848,071 of record NW_024424119.1, read on the forward strand.
AATAATTTGATAGTCAACAAAGAACCTTGAGCAAAGGATGAATTTTTCCTATTTGCACAAATGTCCCAAGTAGGCATAGTAAGGGGGGGGGTTCATCCCCTTGGGCACCTACTTTGACCACTGGCTGAAATTTATTCCAAGATTGTATATATTGTCATTCTAATCATATATTCATTTGCTTGAAAGTTACCACATGGTTAGAAATATAATTTTTTTCTTCATCCACAAATACACTGTCTGCCTTGCATGGTGCTTGACATATAAAAAGTGCTCAGTAGGGGTGCCTGGGTGGCTCAGTTGTTAAGCGTCTGCCTTTGGCTCAGGGTGTGATCCCAGGGTCCTGGGATTGAGCCCCACATAGGGCTCTCTGCTCTGCTGGGAGCTTGCTTCTTCCTCTCCCTCTCCCTCTCCCCCTGCCTGTGTTCCCTCTCTTGCTGGCTGTCTCTCTCTGTGTCAAATAAATAAATAAAATCTTTTAAAAAAGTGCTCAATAAATATTTACTGAAAAATTATTATTGTTGAGTAAATTAGGAAAGGTGAATGGGATGGGTGACAATTTGAGCTGAGCTATGAGGCAAGCATCATATTTAAGTACTGCTTTATGAAGGAGAGGCGTTTTGGGCAATGGTGGGGAACAACTCCTTATCTGTGAGATGAGCACAAAACACCTGTCTTAAAGTAATGTGCTCACAGATGGAAAGTGCTAGCACAATGCCTGACATGGTAACACCAAAGAACATTTCTGTTAGCATTATCATTATTTTTTTACTGTAGTTAATAGGTAACAGAGACATTACTGTCATCCATTGATTAAAAAGTACAGTCTTGTAAAAAATACAAAATCAGGTTTATAATTAGCTTGTATGGTTTGGAGAATTCTCTGGGGGAATTTGGATTTTACAACTTTTGAAGTACCTTCCAGCCTTGCAATTTACATTGAGACAGTGAAAAAGTAGACTTCACAGAAAATTAAGCACATCATTTAGCCCAGGATGCTGAGACAGTGATTAAAAATGGTACATGTGTTTCTCTTTCTTAAGGAATTTCTCTGTCCGCCATTGTCATGATCTGGAAGGCCAAAGTAAGTCAGAAAAGCTTACATCACCAATGTTAGTGGCTCTCTTTAAACTGATATACCAAAGGAAGAGCATTCAATGGCAAGTTTTCAGCAATCCCCCTTTATATCTCCAGAGCTAGGAAGTCATTGGTACCTCAAACACACTTTGAAACATCCTCTGCTTTAAGAAGAAAAACATTCCTGACTTCAAAATTCCTAAGTTCATGATGAGGACTCAAAGTTGAGGTCACTTGCTATTTTCTTCCAAGTAGCTGATCACCCTCCCATTTCTCACTTTTTTTTTTCAGATTAGTGGTTTTTTTTTTTTCATATTGAATATGTTCTGTTACTATATTGTACATTCCAGAAAGAAAAAAGAGAACAGCCAACTGAGATCTTAACAACTTCCATCTTTCCACAAGAAAATAAAGTGCTATTGGCAAAGCTTTGGGTTGCTAAATGATTTGGGTATTAGAGCAAATGTGGGTGGCATAATGAAAAACAAACAAAAATCTAAAAGTTATTAAATCACCCTCCCTTGCTTTGAATTGTGTTTAGCTATTTATTTTCCTATGATTCGACTAAGTCTCATTTTAAATGATTAAAACATTAGAATTGTACGTTTTCACTAAGGCAAAATTCTGTAGCATGTTTGAATAAGCTTTTGCTTATAGGTGGCTTTCTTTTTTTCCTGGCAGTTCTTCAGGACCCTAACAAGAAATCATTCTACCTGGAAGCACAATACTGTCTGTAATAACACTGGTTCTGCTAGGTCATAAGTGCCAATTAGGATGCTATTCTCGTTATGGCCCAAATCATCCTTCTCTTCTTCCAGAGGCCACATAAAGTGAGCCTAATTCACCTAGTAAATGAGTCAGAGAAGCATAGATAAAAATCAGTCTATTTTTTACTTTAAAATCCTAAGAGGTCAATGAAGCATCCTGCCTCCCCGCCCCCCCCCCCTGGTATAAAAGCACAAGGAATCCTAACCAGATCTTTACTCTGTTGGAGATATCCATGGGTCTCTAGAAACAACACTGAGGTCCATGTATTTCTTAGAGCTTATTGTGCACCCTCTCATACGCTTGTGTCTTGCCGTGTTAGCGTGGTACCTGCTGCTTCCTCCCCTGCAAATCTTATCGGCAGTATGTCACCAATGTGGTAACAATAGCAGTGGCCACTGTAGCTCTAGCTACTGTCTATTCAGTGATTACTATGTTCCAGGCAGTGTTCTGATAACCTTACACATGTTAACTAGTTTAAACTTCACGATAACTCTATGAGGTAGATATTATTGCCATTCCCACTTTATAGATAAGGAAACTGAGGCAACAGGACATTAGCTAACTAATTGACTGCTACTATCATATGGCAGACTGGAGATACAAAGCCAGGTATTCTGGCCAGCTCTGAAGCCTTTATTCTTAACCATGACACTATATGACTTGCCCAAGGTAAGAGAACAAATAAGAACAGAAACCCTTTAAAACAAATCAGTGCCTAGTTTTTACATCAAAGAAATATAAAGATGTTAATTCTACTGATGTTGAAATTTGACAACTCATCTGTCACTGACTTTAGTTTTGTGTCTACTGAAGAGAAAGATTTCTTTGTTTTGTTTTGTTGTGGTTTTGTTTTCTGTATTTCTTAATTCATAGAAAGTCCCTAGATTTTAGTCCATGCTTTGAGCTAAGAACTTAGGGATTTGCGCTCTTCGTTATTTTTCTTTATGGTTTTAAAGTGCTATTAGGAGTAGATGCCTCACCCTGCTGCTCCTGTCCTTCATACTATTTTATGGTTGTGACAGTGCAGTTCCCAGAGCTTTTATGTTAATGGGTACTTCATTCAAGGCACACACAGATGATGCTTTAATTAGCTGTACCACTGTTGCCTGCCATGGGCATCCAAATTCCCTTCCCTGAATTCTAACAGAATTACTACTGCCTTCAGTTCTAACTCGGTCAGGTAATCTATCACAAATTCCTCCTTTCTTCTTGGGGACCATTGCCTGTAACGCACTCACTGGTACTAATCTCTGTATCAGTCATGGGTTTTAGTTGCAAACAACAGAATGAATACTTTGGTGATAAAGGCAATTTATTGCAAGGATATTGGGTAGCTTACAAAATCAACTGTAGACTCATCAATCAGGCTCCTAAAACATGCAAAAACCAAGAGCTGCTAAGCAGCAGGAAATGCATCTGTGGTCTGCACACACTGGAAACTCATTACTGCAACCAGTGGAGGGGTTCTGGATGTTGCCATTTGCCACCACTGCTATCACAGGACTCTTGGTGCTGCTGCCAATATGAATAATTCTTTACCATCTCTGAATCTTTACAGCAAACCCTCAGGAGTCAGTCATTGATGGGGCCATCTGAGTGGCCTGTCCTAGGCCAAATGCCAGCACCGATACCCTAGCTTCCAGCAAAACTTCCCAGCAGGAGGCAGGGAAGCTTCATATGTTTTCCAAAATCAGAGTGATGTTTGATATGGGAGACTTAAATAAATGGCAAACTTCAGTGGCAGAAAGTAAGTAATAATTAGTTTTCAAAACTTGTCCACATGTTTTAATCAAGTCCTTTATCATTGAGAAAAATGAGAGTTGAGCAAAGGAAAGGTTCATTCAGGAGACGAAATAGACGAAGATAATAAGGCAACCATCCCACAAAACATCACACAATAACCTCTCATAACTCATCACAAACCACAGTTGTATCCAAGACAGAACTTTTATTCATTCATGACAGAAATACTTATTAAGAGCCTATTATCTTAGCAATATAGATTCAATCCATATGCTCAAGGAATTTATTTACTAGATAGTTCACTGACTTTGGTGACTTGAATGAAACTGGTGAATGCCTTCAGTTCTATGTACATGAAATTGAAATGCACTATGTCTTTTTCTACTATGATGCTGAAGGGAAATTTATTCACCTGTACATATAAATACCAATAGGAAAGGCCTTGAGCAAGAATGGCAGGCCAAAAAAAAAAAAAAAAAGGTGGTTGGAGAATTGTTATCAGCTGTAAGGATAGAGATATTTAGGTTTTAGCTTGTAGATCTATTGTTAGACCGCTGTGAGTTCTCTGGCAGATCCGTGAGCCTCTGTTTCCGTTTCTTGACATGTTAAATGGGGTAACACTTGAGTCTACTTGTCTTATTTGTTTTGTCAAAATAAAGACTGGGCTTAATTTTTGATTCTTCATAATATACAAAGAAACATACTTTTAAGGGCATCAAGTGATGCCCATACTGATTGACGAAGTATTTTGCAATCACACTTCATTCTCTACTCCAATCCATCAGAAAACATCTTGATATCACACAAGCTTCAGCCCGTTTGTTCAAGTTGTTTCTTCTCTCTAATATTTCTTTTTTTTTATTAAAAACCCAAGTCTTACAGTCATTCTCATTATCCACACACACATTTCTTGGAAATATAAAGTGGTGAGTCAAAAAGAGTTCTCTGTTGCAGCTGGATAATGAGAAAGTCGAGAAGTTTTCCTCTGATTTTATTATCTTTTTTAAAAGACAATGAACAGTGAGTTCTGTTGAGAGCTAATTTTAATTTTCTTTGCTAAGGAAGAACACGGATTCCCCTTTCCTTAGATTCCCACAGTTGAGAAGAAATTTCTTTCATTTCCACAATTTGGAAATGTTTCTGATTTCTCTGGACCTTTGCTGTCCCATTATCAAGAAGGAAGTGAATTCCCTGATTGGTAGGTTCAAGAGGAGGCGTTCAGCATGACTCCAGTGCAGGACTTTTGCGGGTCTCTCTTATGGAGTGCCAGGACAGAGCCTTCTTTGTTCGTTTATGTCTACACGTTCTATCACCCATTACATGTTCTATCTCTACGGGAGATTGGGTGATAGAATAGACCCAGAACTTCTCAGGGGCTGGTATGTATTTTAGAGAGTAAATTCTTAGAAAACCCAATTGTAGTTGCAGATGAGGTTTTTCTAATACAACTTTATTTCTAATAACACTGACACTTTGATGTCTATTTCTCAATAGGGCCACACTCAGGAAAATCATGAGATGTTATTTATGAGATCCTTGAAAAGACCAGCTTATTCCTTCTGTGGCAGTAGTTTCATTGAACTAGTCCCTATTTACATTCTGATTACCACATTGTCAGCATACACTAAGCATAATTTCTAGGACAGAGTTCTCACAGGAACATGGTAAGCATTACATGTTCTTTTTTAAAGAAATACGTGCAACTTTTTAAAGGACAGGACATACAGACCTTTCTGCTTTCTTCTTAGTAAGTACACTTTGCTCATCTCATCTCATTTCTTTTGTTGTTATTATTGTTGTTGTTGTTCAAAGAGAGGAAGCCAGCTCTAATTGTATAATAAGTATCAGTGAACTCTTTCAAGGGAGACATTAAGAAAAGGGATTTAACTAAAGTTACCCCAGAACCTTATCTCTAGGTTTGTTTGAGGAGTAAATTAGTCATAGTAAAATACCGATTGTGTTGATGGGGATCCCCAGGAAATTCCCCTTCTGTGGTCTGGAGCATCCAATCAAATAATACCTTGAAATGAGACTTTCTTCTCCCTGTGGTAGAGAATTCCCTAAAATATATTTAGCCTATAGACACTAGATATTATACACAATATGATGTGATTTTGCTGTAGTGCCATAGTTTGGATTTCACTGCATATGCTATGCTTCAATAATAAGAGGGAAATTGGCTTTAGTGGTGTTACTTAAGATCGATGGGTTACTTGCACATGGGCAGACCAGTCCTTTAATCCCAGATTCTTCTTGCGAAAAGCCCAAACTACAACAAGTTAACTTCATTCATTCATTCATTTTTTTAAACATCCATTCATTCAATTAAAAAAATTATTAACAGTCGACTGGGTTCAGGCATTTTTCTAAGTGCTGGAAATACACAAGTCAACAAAACAGACAGGAATCTTAAATTCTGGTGGGAGAGACTGGCAATAAACAAAACTAATAGGTAAATGATATAGTACTTTAAAGCAACAAGTTCCAGAGGGGAGAAAAATAAGAAAGAGGTATGTGGATTACCAAAGGCAAAAAAGGGGGTTTATATTTTCAAAGAATGGTCAGGCAAGGCCACATTGAAAATACAACTTCTGAACAAAGCCTTGAGAATGAAAGGAGGGAGCCATGCATATATACAGTAAAAAGCATCATAAAAATCGAGAACCACAGGCTCAGTGGTTCTGCCAGAAGCATGTCTGGAATGTTTGAAGACGTTTTTTCTTTTTACTTCATTTGAGAGAGAGAGGGACAGAGAGAGCACCAGCAAGGGGAAGAGGCAGAGGGGGAGGGAGAAGCAGACTAACTGCTGAGCTGGGAGTCCGATGTGAGGCCCGGTCCTTGGACCTAGAGATCATGACCTAAGCTGAAGGCAGATGCTTAACCATCTAAGCCACCCAGGCACCCTCATGTCTGGAATGTTTAAAGGGTAAGTCAGAGGCTGCTGTGATTGGAGCTGAGTGAGTAGAGAGAAGGCTGATAAAAAATAAAGTCAGGGAAGAAAGAAAGGCCAGAATATGTGTGACTCTAGGGATGACAGAGACTGAGATGGGAAGCCACTGGAGTAGTCTGCACTTCCCTCTGGTTAATGTGAGATAATAGAATGAGGGAGTGGTTCAATCAAGGATAGAAGTCGGGAGATCTCTTAGGAGGGTAATGTAATAATGCAAATGTGGTGGCTTGGGCCGGGTTGGTACCAGTGAATACATTCAGTCTGGATATATTTGGAAGATGAAGACAACAGAGTTGGTTAAAAAGAGTAAAATAGGAGCATGTTTGGACAGAAAGATTAGGACTTTGGTTTAGACATGACAAATTAGAGATACCAAATAAGCAGGTGACCATAGAAAGCTAGATTTCAGGGAAAAGCTAAAGGCTATTTATATGCATTTAAGATTATCCAGCCTGGTAGTGGGAGTTGAAACTAAGATACTGGATGTGATCACAAAATGAGTGAGTTTAGATAGAGAGGAGAAGAAAGCCACTGATATTGCCCTTTGGTACTGAAAGATAAAGAGGTTTAGGGAGACAAGGAAGAACTCACAAATGAAACCTGTAGTATAAGAGAAAAACCAGAGGTGTGTGCTCACCTGTAATTAAAGTAAAGTGGTTGAGAGAAATAGATGTCATACAGCACTCAGATCAACCAGATGAGGATGGAGACTGGCCATTGGATTTAGAGATGTCGAAGTGGCTGGTGACATGGACAAGAGCAGTTTTGCTGGAGTTGGTGCTAAAAGCCTTGTCAGCATGGGCACAACAGAAAATTGTGGTAGATCAATCGGAGACCATGACTGTAGCATTCCCTCTGGCCCCCTTCCCTGAGAGCATCGTTGAAAACAGTGCTACTCACCATTAATTCTGATGAAATCCCCCTTCAAGCACTCAAGAGGACCACCTCTCCTCTCTGTCATGAAATTGGAAATGGCTGCTTATCTTTCTTTGGCAAATGGATTATCAACAGAAGTGACCTGTATCACTTCCAGGTAGAAGCATGAAGATCCACAGTGTGATTGTCCATCTCTTTCTTCTTCCCCTGGCAGCCAGCAATGTTCAGTAAGGTTGGAACTTCATCAGCCTTGGTCCAGAATGAACAGAAATCGTCCACAAAAATGTAATATTCATATGGCATTAGTGAAGAATAAACTTTGTTCTTTCAAACCGCAGAACTTTTAGAATCAGTGGTCACTGCAGCCTCATCTAGCTTAATCTGACTAATATAACATCATGAGCCCCTGCTCTGTCTCTCTTGTACTGCCAGAACTGTTTTACCTGTACTAAGTGACTGACCAGAACCTACTCAGCACTCATTGGGAACACACAAGCTCTCTGGAAGGTGAATGTATCTGCTTTCCTCAGTAGCATCTGCAAACTTGGAATGGTAAGAATGAGACCTTATTCAGCCCTAGACATGGGACCCTCGTCCATGTGGGTGGTGCCAATAAAGCACGCTTGAGTTTAACATATCTGTGGGAAGGATATGGTCTGTGCATTCAGTGTAAGAGTTCACTGGATTAGAAAGAAGGCACCTGCTCTTATTTCACATCTGGGATTAGGAAGTTAGTTTTATGCAGAAAAAAGGCACCCATAAATAAGTGTTTGGTAATCATTAACTGTTACTTTTGTTGTGATTATTATTCCATTGTCATTATTGTTGTTGCTTTTAATATTATATCAGGATGGTCATGATGACATTCAATGACAAAGTAAAATTTTATTTTGCACAAAAATTTATTTTCCACTGCCATTCTCTGTATACCAGGGCATAAATAAAAGAGAAAACTGAATTCGTTCAACATTTGTTAGCTGTCTGCTGTATATTGCACTTTTACTTAGAAGACTGATGTTGGCCAAGCCATGTTCAGGTTTATTCTTCTATTTCAGCTCCTTGGGGCATGAAGTCATTCATATAGGAAAAGAAAGCTCTCCATCAACCTCATTTATCTTGAGGGAGGAACAGTATAGAAGACCATATTTTCCCATGTCAACACACTGAGGGCGGTTTTTCTGTAAGTTGATGGCCCCCAAACCACCAATCTGCAAGTTGGGAAATGGGACTCAATTGGATTGGATGATTTGTAAAAGCCAAAACATTAAAAGACAGAAACAGAGATAGAAAGACAGAGAGAGAGAGACGGAGAGGGTGAGTTAAGTAAAAAAGAAAAAATAAATAAATACCCATGTTTTAAAATACTCACGTTTTTTTAAAATAAGTTTATTTCCCATGAAGTATTTCTCCACTGTCCAAGTGAATGTATGTATGTTGCCTGTAATACATTGAATTTAAACAGTGGCAATAATACAAGGAAAGCGTAGCTGGTGAAAACCCTGAACAGTGTGCCAGATGACTATATTCATTCTTGTCCCTTTCTTGCTTCCATAAACTGCACCCAGACAGAACATTCAACTCCATAAGCCATGGAGAACTGTGAGCTATTACATCATTATAATGCCGTATATATAATTCATTCAGCGTGTCAATGAAATGGTGATAAATGTTGGACTTACTCAAAAGGATCATATGACATATTTCATCTCAAGCCTTTTTTAATAATTTTTACTTTTTAAATTTCCATTATAACTTCCATCTGCTGATCACACTTATGATCATCAAAAACTACTCAGCCCCCAGAATTAATGTGGCTTAGTGACACCTGGTAGAGACTGATAGCTAGCCTCTGGGGGGGACTGGAGGCTTGTTAATCTACCTGGAGCAAAAGGGCAAGTGAAACCAACATTTATGGATCCTTAGTTTCTTCATCTGTAAATTGGAAATAACAGTCCTACCTTCCAAGGTGTCTTAGGACCACTTAATTAAAAAAAATACACACAATATTTTATTTCTAACGTTAAAGTACCATTAGGTACATGAGGCTGGCAAAAGCTTTATTCTTTTTTTTAATTCAATAAGCATGTGTTGAAGAACTATATGCCATAATTCCTGACCTCAAAGCATTTTCAGTCTAGTGCAAGAGACTGTCAAGATAATTATGATTGAACAATTCATTGTAAGAAGTCCTATAACAGAGATCAGAAAACCTGCTCTGAGAAAATCAAGAAAAGAGAGCAAGCTTGGTCTGAGTCTCTCCTTGAAAGATTATCTGAAGATATGGTTTACATACTGGATCCTAAAATATGTTTTGAAAATTTCTGTTTCTGGGAAAAGGGAGTAGCTTGTTCAAAGTGCTGGATTGTTGAAAGGGGTTGGCATATCCATTGTATTAATTTCCTATAGCTACCATAACAAAGCATCACAAACTGCTGGATTAAAACAGAAATGGATTGTGTCATAATTCTGGAAGCTGGAAATCCAAAATTAAGGTGTTGTCAAGGCTGTGGTCACTTCACAGCCTCTGGGGAGGATCCTTCCTGGATCCTTCCTTGCCTTTTGCAGCTTCTGGTAGCCTCAGGCATTCCTTGGCTTATGGCAGCATCCCTCCAGTCTTTGCCTCTGTCTTCACAGCTGTCTTCTCCCTGTGTGTCTGTCTTTATGTGGCATTCTCTTCTGTGTGTGTGTTCAAATGTTCTCCTTATACAGATGCCAGTCCCATTGGGTTAGGGCCCACATTAATGACCTCATCTTAACTTGACTGCATCTGCAAAGACTCTGTGTCCAAATAAGGTCACATTCACAGGTACTGGAGGTTAGGGCATCAGTGCACCCTCTTTTGGACAGGGACATAAATCAAGCCATTATATTCATGGAAAGTTAAGTGGGAACATGGTGGAGAAAGGAGAGGGGAGGACTGGAACCAGATTGTGAAGAACACAGAATGCCATGTGCGGGAGCCCTTAGGCATGTTTCAGCAAGAGAGTGAATAAAACAGCTTTCTCATGATAAAGATAATTCTTACAGCAATGAAAAAATGTACCAAATGGGCAGTGACAGTCTTGTGAGAAGGCCATAGCAGTTATCCACATGAATAGTAGGAAAGTACAAGAGAGGCCAGGGCTATAGGAATTTTCTCAGATGAGATGACAGTTTGTCATCTGTGCGAGACAGTTTGTCTTCTGTGCGAGAATCAAGGGAGGAAGGAATAGGGAAAGATCTCAAGGTTTCTAACTTTGGGCACTGGGTAGTTGGTGAAGCTGTTAACCAAGAGATGAACCATATGTGGCAGAGCTGATTGGGAGTTAGAAGGCGGAAGCAGATGAAAGGTTTCATTTAATACGTGTTAAGTTGACTGGGAAAAAATGGAATTGAGGCAAAATTTTGAGGACTACAGATGATAAGTATATCTTGCATTGGGCTAGTTCTTAGACATTTCAAAACTTTAGAAGAGGTTGTAATCTTGACTCTTAATATTGAGGTCACAAGGACAATCAGTTATCCAAGGTGTATGAGTTTTCTGTTGCCACATAATAAATGACCACAAACTCAGTAGCTTCTAACAACCGGCACTTATCTCACAGGTTCAGTCAGTGAGGAGTCCTCTGTTCAATGTCCACCAGGCTAAAATCAGCTCAGGGGTGTGATCACATCTGAAGTTCAGGATCCTCTTTCATGTTTACTGGCTCTTGGCAGAATTCAGTTGCTTGAGGTTATAGGACTAAGGCCCTCAGCTCCTAGAGGCTGCCCATGATTTCCTGTCACAAAACCCTCTCCACAACAGGGCACTTTGCTACTTCAAAGCCAGATGGAGAGCATCTGTGCTGCTTTGAATCTCTTATGTCTAGACCATCTTTTGGAGCACTCAACGGATTAGATCAGGCCTACCCAGAATAATCTCACTTTTTATTAACTTAAAGTCAGCTGCTGAGGGGCATTGATTACATATGAAAAATTTCTTCACCTTTGCCATATAATATAACCTATCATGGAAGTCATATCTCATCATAATTATAAACCCCACCTACATATAGGGAGGCAGGGAATTACACAGGGTGTGTATTCAATGTGATAGAAATCTTGAGGGCCATCTTAGAACTCTGCCTACCCCTTCAGTTAATACAATCACTGTTGCTGTAGCCAGTACTGTACTTTATATATTCTGATCTCAGTTTTGATGTTATTTTCCAATATGTTGTTTTGCCCCAGTGATGGCACACATCTAATTCTCTTTGGGTAATGATTATGTAGGGCCATGATTCTGGAGTCATGAACTATCATCTGCATTCTTACACAAAGTTTATGGACATTTTTAACCATGACTGTGAGTTTTGTTGCATACTTAACCATCAGAAATAAAGATTCGTTTTGTACCCAGCAGAATAAACTAACAAACAAGAAAGTTGGCACACATTTTAGAAATGTTTAGTGAATTTAAATTTTCTAGGTATTCTAGATCCTTTCAGTTAACAATAAAAGTCAATCCCACAACTGTAGCAATTAATAATAATAGTGGTGATGATGATGATGATTTGTAATTTGCACTCATACATTTTCTCACATTAGCCTCAAAACAATTCTTGAAGTCTATTCAATAAACGCTAATTTATCCTCAACTATTTGTATTGTGGTAGGCTTTGTGTATATAAAAATCAGTAAACTGCAGCCTTTTTCCTTACCTAGCTGAAAGTATAATTAAGTGAAATATATAGATCATGTTATTTAAGAAGGGAAACAAGACTCAGAGAAGGGAGTTGCTGAGTAGAAACCGCACAGTGCGTAAATAGAAGAGATTGCTTGTTCTAACCTTATAGCCACTGTCTTCCTACTGCTTCATATCATTGTATATTTTAGTGACATAACATTCAAGTAATTCATGTACATTTATTTATGCTTTAGAGTAACACTTTAAGGTGAAGATACATAGTAGGAAAGACAACACTGAATGCAAAAATGCACTGGTTTCTTTATGGATGCTGCCTGAAACCCATCACACCCAATCAGGGAAGCATCTATCATCAGCCAGTGTGCTGTATGGCCGTCTTTGTTGTTTCAGACTTTCCAGACCAATATCTGAAAATGATACAGGAGTAACCTTCTCTCTGGTGCTATGGATTGGATTGTTCCCAGAGGTCAGAAGAAATTTCCCAGGGAATTGCTGCTGGAAAGAGGACAAGCTTACCTAATTGCTTTGCTGATGCAGAAGGGAGAAAAAAAAAAATCCTCTGAAATCAGTGAAAGAGAAGTGATTTGAGGCCAGGGCAATCAAAGTAGGAATCCAGATTCTTCAAGGAGACCTCCCAAAGAATGACAATACTACATAAGCAGATGTCCCAAAATGGTTAAATAGTTTTGAAAATTGCTTACCTAGTATTTAGAGGAGAAAACAACATTTAAAAATGAATGAAACAGCTTTGTGTCACAAACAACTGTATTATGCTAGATAAGCTCCTTGGTATTCTTTATTTAGAACCACTTAAAAAACTCCCACTGAACGTCATTGTATTTTTATATCTGACTTCTGATTGGCTTGGGCTTCCATTACCTGGCCCCCCATCACAGTAAGCAGGAGAGGGTAAAAAGAAAAGAAAAAAAAAAGGGCTGAAGTTCTCTATTCTGTACACAGCATTTGAGAAACTTTCTTCTTTCCCATTTTCATCAAGTTATTCAAATTCATTAATGATTAGGCAAAGGGAATAAATTGCTGGCTAATTAAATTTGCAGATGGTATTCAGTAGTGAGGGTATGTGAGGATAAGGGGATAATGTAAAGGCCTCAAAAGCCTTGTGTTCTATGCATGAGAGAATGGAGGGGCATGAGTCATTTTGTGCAATTACCAGTGGCAGACAGAAAAAAAGGCAGAAGGGGAGGCTCCTGGAAGAGAGAACTGCTGGATAGCAGTGAGAGGACATTGTGGGAGGAGCAAGAGATGGACTCTAATAGCTGTGAGATACCAGTGAACAATTACTCCTGTCCTGACTGGCTCCTGAATTCATTTATAGGAGACCTCCTGTGTGTATAATTCTAGAGAGAAACTTCCAAAACCTCATCCCCAAATGAGGTTTTGATATTTGGCAGACCAGTGAGTCCACATCATATCTCTGGCCACAGCACGGCTCCCGAGTTAACCGGTGGGGTTTCATTCATTCTCCAAGTAAAATAAGCTTATTGGCAATGTTATGTGGCCATATGCCAAAAATTGTGTAAAGCCAGACAATGTGTACGGCATATATTTCTCAGTGATTAGCTTTGCTCATGGCAAGTAAGGTAAACCTACATGTAAATGAACACAGACACACTGTGTACATGATGGAGAAATTACATGCTTCTTGAGCTATAACTTCAGACTGGAAAGAGATTCCTTCCTTCAAGTGTACCATCTTGACTTCCTCCTTCAGATGTTCTACAGGGACATATATACTGTTCCTCGATGTTACAGGTATTTAGGTGGTATTCCAAATATGTGCATAGCATGATATGAAGTAATTATTTATTTTTTTTAAATCCTTAATTTATTAAATATTAATGGAAAACCTGTCCTGTACTAGACCCTTCTGTTGGGGTGGAGAGAGGTACACTTATGTACAAAACAAGTCCCTTCTCTCAGGACCTTGCATTCCAAGTTTCTATTGTATCTATGAAGTCCTTCCCACAGAGGACTCTAACATAGTCTTATGTAAAGTTCATTAACTGGTATGTATTACTTTACTTTGCACGTATTTATGGGACACTTTCTGTATGCTACGCACTGTACTAGGCAGGAGAGCTACAGAAGTGGGTATTTCAGACCTGTCCTCTGCCCTAAAACAACATGAATTTTTTTTAAAAGATTTTATTTATTTATTTGACACAGAGAGAGACAGCCAGCGAGAACGCTTAACGACTGAGCCACCCAGGCCCCGGCAACATGAATTTTAATAAGGAAGACTATCAATTAAGCAATCGGTTCTAATTCTATGTGACGTAGAATTTGGTACAGGGTGATTTGGCAAGGGTGTTTCATCTGCACTGAGATACGTAACAGTCTTCTCAAAGGAAATGTGTTTGTTTAAGCCTAAATTGGACAGATGTGTAGGAATTGGTCAGATGGACAGAGTGGAAAACTGTGTATTTCAGGTGAAGGTATAGCAGGAGAAGGGGTAAGAGGGAATGTCTCTTTACTGTAGGGCATGGAAGACATTGATAATGGCTAGACTGTGCCATGAGGAGCAGAATGTGACAAGTCGAGGCAGTGGACACAGATCTGATCGTGAAGATCCTCACAAGCCATGCCAATGGATTTGTGTGTTGTCCTAAGGATGACAGAAAGATCCTGAAGGGTTTTTAGTGAGGGCAAGACATGACCAAAGTTTGGTTTTTAAATGGTTACTCTGGCTTCAGTATGGAGAATGGACTTGGAAGAGAGTGGAAGCAGGGAGGTGATTTATGAGGTCATTGTGAAATCCAGGCAAAAGAAGACGCTGATCAGGCTGGACTCCTGCACTGGCAGCAAAGAGGGACTAAAGTGGTGTTTAGGAGGAGAGTCCAGAGGACTCGTTGAGTGGTTAGAGATGAGTCAAAGGCAAAGAGGTGAAAGGTGACTCAGGTTTGGGATGGGTAACAGTTTGCATGTGGTTGCCACAGTAGTTTGGGGAGGAGAAGCGTATGCTTGACTTGGGATATCTGGAATGTGAAGTAGCCACATGCAGATAATCAGTGAGCGGTAGAACAGGAGCCTGGAAAGCAGAAACAGGCTGGACCTGGCTCTTTTCAGAGTCTTGTTGATCTTAGACTGTAACTTCTGTGGTTGGCAAAGCAGTACCCTACATATTGTGCTTATTCGACTAGATTTCCTTGTAAAAATTGATGCTGGGACTCTTCCCATCATACCAGAGTATGGCTGGACCCCACTCTGTCTTGTCATTATTTTGAAAATAAACCTGACCTTGTCCTGAGATCTGTCTAAGGTAACTTGTAGAGTCTTGCAGCCACCAGTGGACAGATGAGTGGAAACCTGAACCTAGGTCTCCTTACTACCAACCTGGTATGCTTTCCTTTATTCCAGCTCCCCACCTCCACCCCCATATCTCATAAGCCCACCTATCCTCAGTGTCTGTGGTGAGTCTCTGTGTCTTACTCTACTTGCAACTGGTAGAGGTATTCGTATTTTTTCCCTGGGTCATGATGCAGGTCCCCATGTGGGAGCTCCTTCTCCCCTGCTGAAGGAAGCCAAAGGCCTGTGTGAACGTGAGTTCCATTTCTCCCCAGCCAGCCATCACTGTCACAGACTGACCACTCTGGCGGTGCCGCCAGCTACGAGCGGACAGGTTGACTGACAGGAAGCACAGATCTGCCGCTCACACCAATCTAGGCAGGCCAGGGATAGAAAATAGGTATGCTGGGCCTGTCTGGCACCGACAGCTTCTGCCACACCAACATTTCAATCAGCACCATGTTAAGCTAGCCCTTGTGTCACTCAGAAATCGTCTAGCGCTAGCTCCAGGGGTGGCTTCTAGGGAGCCAACTGAGTCCCTGAGCTGCTGCAGAAGAAGGGGTTACCAGGTCCCTCAGCAGCATCTGCCACACCTCCTTTCTTGCCAGATAATTAGGATACAGTCCAGTTGGGTGACTTTATCCTACCCAAGGAAGTGACAGCTAATACTGGGCTGGCAGAGGAGAGCACTCCGTAGTTCATAATGACTGTCCAAATCGGCAGGAGCTGTCTGGTGCATCTAAGAAGAGTTGAGTTTTGTTTATTCTTTCTTTGGGGAGGAGGGGGAATAGCAAGGCTAGGTATGCTTTGAAATGTGAATCTAACTACAGTAGCACATGCATATATCTATTCATATGGATATAACAGACCTGCACAATTACCTAGACACAAAATCATCTGTTTATGTATAGGCAAATTCATGTACAAACCACAAGTATGTATGCAAACATATATGTCTGCAAAAACCCACGTACTAACTTTATGCTCATAAACACACATGCAAACTTGCATTCAGATGCACACATACGGAAAACACATGCATACATAAATGTATTTTCTGCATATGTGGGTGCACACAAAAACAGAGACATTGATATACAAAGGTACATGTACAGAGGATCCAGACTGATGAACTCATAGACACAGGCAAATACAGATATGAACACACGTGAAAAGACACTTGTACAAATGCATGCACTTGCACACATACCCACACACACTCTTTATCAGGGATGAATTTAAAGAGAAAGGGAGAAAGGATGAGGAATGTTTATGTATTGAAGTTTCTACTTGCCATCACTCAAATCACTTTCAAGAGTGTAAAACAGAAGAGGGGAAAAAAAATCAATTCATGATAGGAGAGGTTCAAGGAGCTGTGAAATCAATTATATTTTATTTTCAAATATCATTCAGAGAAGTTTACACTCTTTCAGAAAAGTCTGGTCCTGCCGGGGGGCAAAGAACCAGCTGGAAATGGTAATGTGAAAGGCACTGCCAAGTTCAAGGCAAAGGCCAGTGCTGAGGTCAGAAATGACGCTTTCATCTTCTCTGGCAGGAGAAGGGGGTTGGGGAGGTTTCAAGTGCCCCGATTCAAATAATGGCCACAAGGGCTATCTGATGTGACACTGGTCACCTCATTGATTGCTGAGTTTGACTTGGTCAATTCGCATTAAAAAATAAATGTATGTGAGATCTGAAAGGAGCCTTAGAAAGCTTCTTAAAAAAAAAAATACAAAGAGAAAAAAAGGCTAGAAGAGGCGTGACTTGCCCAACATCATCCGGGAAGAGGGTGCAGAGCCTGGGACTGAGCCCAGCCAGCTGGTCTCCCAGCCCCAAACTTCCTGCTTCTCCCATTAGACATCTGCCTTCAGAGCACCCTCCCTACCAGGCAGAACTTTGATTTCTCAAAGACCTTTATAAACATGTAGCAATTAACTCATGAAATATCAGGGGTATTTAATTACAGACACCAGGCTGAGGGCTGGTGGTATCACCAGGGCCAGACCCAGGTGGCATATGTTGAAGACTAGCACAACCCAGTCAGGTTTCCGTATAAAGAGCCTCCCTGCCCTGTGGGATTGCCTTTATTGTCAGTATGCTAAAGGTGCACCGGGTCCTTGATGAACAGGGCTGGACTCTAGAGTACATAGCAGGATGCTGTGGAAAAACTACAAGCCAGAAACCCAGCACACTCTGAAATGCAGAAATCTTAATAAGCAAATAAGCTCAGCAAAAAGTAAAGGGATCAGGGGAAAGGGAACACAGAAGGTGACATTGAGTAAGTTAGATGCTACCATTACAAGCTTCAGTTTTCTCACTTGAGAAAAAAAAGTAGAGAACAAAAAACTAAACCTGGGTTGCGAGGGGTTTTAAATTAGTGAAATTATCTGAAAATGCATTGTGAACTTACTGGACAAATGTAAGGTATGTTACAGTCTATAAGTCTTAGTAAAATATTATACCAAGCTTTTGCTTTTTCTTCTCCTTCTCCTACTTCTTCCTCTTCCTCCTCCTCCTCTTCTTCTTCTTCTCCTTCTCCTTCTCCTCCTCCTCCTCCTCCTCCTCTCCCTCTCCCTCCCCTCCCCCTCCTCCTCCTCCTCCTCCTCCTCCTCCTCCTCCTCCTTCTTCATGCTGTACCCCTCGGTGAATGCCCTTGCTGTTCCTGGAATTGAACTTGAATCATCCTTTAAAGATTGACCAAGGGAGTTGACCTGAGCTGCCATCTCTCAGGACCATGTTGCTGAAAGGGTCCTTAGACATGAGTTCTGGCATTTTCCACTCTGGTTCTGGGGCATATTAAAGGATGTTACTCAGTGGGATATCATAGTAGGTTTTGTAATAAAACAATTTTACAATATGCTACAAAGAAGATTTTCCTCTTGTAGATTCCCAAAACACAGAAGCATCTTCAAGGTTCTGAGACGTCTTTTGGGAAACAAACCTGCTCAATTGTGTTGAACGTGTTTCTAAAATGTTTCTAAACGTTTTCTAAATGTTTTGTTTTATGCCCGTCGCCCCAACCCTCAACCTTTTTTTTAATGTTGCAAACCTATTAATACCCTAAAGAGGAATTTTCCACAGAACATAATTTTTGGATGCGTTCGTCTGGTTCAGTGCCCTCATTTAAATAGGAAACATCTGATGAGGGAAATGAGTTAGCTATGGTCATGTAGCAAATTAATGATAGAGCTACACTTCTCATAGTCTTTCTCTTTTCAGAATCCATATTGAATACAAGTTAGTACCTGGTTATACTCTGTCTTAATGTGGTATTTATTGTGTATATTTTTAAGTGAAGTAATAGGTATAAAATCAATCAACATCATCTCTGGAACATTTCGTTCATTCAGTAAATGTTAAATCTGAATATGCCCATTTGTGTAGTTTTCCCAACTGTCTCCTGCATTTCTATACATCCCCATGGCTTATACAATCCTAGACACACCAAGCCATTCAATAACTGCTTTCTCATTTACTGAGTGAAAATCAGAGGCAGCCCCAGTTTTATGCCCATTGGAGGAAAGGAGAAAGCCTGACATTAAAGCAATAAAATGAGCTATTTCCCCTACAGAGTTAGTCTAACATTAATAAAAGCTTCATGTTGCACTATTATCCTTCCCTCTTATTATTTTCGTATATTTCATGCTGGATATAAATGTCAGAACACTTTATCTATCTGCATTTTCATGGGATTTATTGCCACTGAAAGAACACATGCTGTGGCTTGTGGCAAGGGAAATCTTGTTCTCGGTGGCCTTCCCTCTCCAGCCTTGCCCACGATCCCACGGTGACCACAGAGCTGTGGAAACTGGGGCAGGAGCATTGTGTCTGTCATCATAAGCCAGGGTTCAGAACCCATCTCTCCTGTTTTCCAGTTCTGAGTATATGGGCAACTTGCTTCTACTCTTGACTGCAGGGAAGCAGATATGGTTGTTTTGAAGTATCTGTTTTTCCACCCACCACACCTACCCCTCCTTAATAGAACCATGATTTCATTCAGATATCTATCTGTTCTCTTCATGATCAGATGATTCATGGGAGGAGAGTCTTCCCTCAGAACCGGAGATACATTGATTAAACCAGGGACTTTTAAAGCTGTCATGCATCACAATCACCTGGAAAGGCTGTGAAAACACAGATTGTTGAACTCCAGCCCCAGAGATCCTGATCCGAGAGGCCTGGGGCCCGTGTTTTTTAAACCACCCATCTATGCTGATTGGGGTGTTCCTATTCCCAAGTTGGTTGGGTTGTGATATGTTAACTTGCTTTACGTTGTTCTTCCGAGAACAGAACCCAGTATGGGTTTAGTAGTGTATTGGGACATAAATCTGGGAATCACCGTAAAGGAGTCATTCTGTGAGAAGCCACCTAGATGAATCAGCGGCCGGCCTCCTCTGTGTGCCACAGTTACTGCTGCTGCGGACCTTCCGCAGGACTGAAAATTTACCCGCTAGGGGATGAGGAGGCCAGATTTTCCTTCCCATCCTCACTTGTTTCAGGTTGTTAACTTAGGACTTCAACTCCTCGGCATTTGCAGCCTCTGAGTATTCCAGGGGCAACCGTCAGGCTCAGAGATGCAGTTTCCTGCAGAAGAATCAGGGCATAGATGTGTTTTGCCCAATAAACAGCAGGTGATCTGGGTATGGACAGAGGGCATAAGGTGGAGTACCTGCCCTGTGCACTACTGATGAGCACGCAATGCAGATCTGCAATGAAATGTGAGGGCTATCTGCTGGGGGACTCTCGTCAGGGCTGCACTGTTCTTAAGAAGAAAATTGTAGAAGAGAAGTATTTTCCTCTGGATGTTGTCACATCTGAATAGGATATTGAAATTGCTCTATCCATATCATCCCCTGGAGAAGTGGCCTCAGGATGGAGGCACTGCTGTGAAGAGTAGAGCGGGGAGATTGAAGCAACCTGCATCTTTGATGACATCACTGGGATGCTGACCATATCCTGGCTGGAGCAGCCCTACCACTGGATTTATTGTATGAGATACAACAAACGGTGTCATGGTTAAGACTTGTTGGGATTGGGGTTTTCTGTTTCTGGTTGCTGAAACAGTTCATAAGAAGATTCCCTGAAATGCAACATTGGAATGGTGCTTCACATCCTGCCACTCCGAATGTGGTCCCAGGTCTGCAAGCATCGTTGGGGAGCAGAATTTCATGCTCCACTGAGACCCACTAAATCGGGCCCTCTAAGCCAGGCCCTCAGGTAATCTGTGCACACATTCAAGGATCAGAAGTCCTGCCTTACAGATTAGAGGAGCTGACGTACGGGAATCACACTATAATGTTGAAATGATTATTATTTTATATTGACACCTTGGTGCCTCCGTCTGGTCCTCTTATTCTTCATTCCTTATTTAAAAATAAGATTAAATCAGCCTATGGAAATGTATCCAGATGTGAAATTCATTGCTGGTTAATTAGCCTGGGAGGTTGTGTTTTTGTTTTTTTTTTTGTTTGTTTGTTTGTTTTTTTAATGGAGGAGTTAGTTTTGCTAAATATTAATGAGCAATTAGAATTCCATTCTGGAAGCAGACGGCATTGTGAGTTGAGGGTGAGTAGAGGGAGGTGAGGAATGAAAGGATACGTAAGTAAACATGGTTATATATTAGGATTACTTTGAGGGCTTGTATTTATTCTAAGCCTGACCCCTGGCAACTTGAATGAAAGTAAACCAGCTAGCACCAGGGAGACCCTCATAAACACATGCGTCATCTGCTGGAAAGATAAGAAACAAGTAGAACTCTCCAAATCAAGCAGATGGCAAGCTCTGTTACCAGTTTTGAAGGGCCTGGAATGTGACTTTAACCTGAGATATCCCAAAGCAGCATTTCTTAAAATGTGTTCATCAGAATTTCATGGAGTAAAATAGGTATCACTGAAATAATGATTCTGTGGTCAAATGAGTTTGGAAAATGTTGGGGAAAAAATGGTAAAGAGGTTAACAGTTTTACTCTTTTTTTTTTTTTTTTTAAATAGTACGTCAGTATTGAAGAGGCTAATTTCCCCATTTGAGAACTCTTTGCCAGAATTTCTCTGACAGCTCCCTGTGTTTGTCCTCTCACCCCCACATAATACTGTCGCCACAGAGCAGCCACTGTAATATTTGCAAAATGTGAATGAAGTTGGGTCCTTCTCCTGCTCAAAATGCATCGATGTACTATATATTCATATTTTTATTTTTTCCTCTGAGATCCCCAACAAACTTTTTCTTTAGCTCTTATATGTTCTTCTCAGGTCATGGCTGACAACCTCCCCCATTCCTTCATCGTGTTGGGTATGCTAAGATATTTCTTATCTGAGCTTTTTATGTACTTAAATGTCATTTTCTCAGGCCATTTCTCGCACTCTTCCCATCGCTCAGAACATTCTGTAAATTTCTTTCAGAGCAAGTTACAATTCATAGTAATCTTTCTATTTGAGTAATTAGTTATCTAATATTTGCCTTTCCCCCTAGAAGAAAATCTGTAGGAGATCTTATTCACTGTCCTATCCCTGTGCCTAGCATAGGGTCTGATACATAGGGGACAATCAGTAAATATTTATTTAGTGACTGAATAAATTGTGAATCACTAACACAGCAATGCACAGGGCTTTTCAAATGCATTTGAACATGGGGACCTTTTTTTTTTTCAGCCTAGAAGTAATATTCCATGGAATACATTTTGAGAAATGCTTTTCTAAAGTCAATTCCACTCCTCCTAAGTGTGAAAAGGGGAATATAAGTTATAACTACATTTCAAGCTCTGACTAGCTGTGTGACCATGGGCAAAGTTATTTCAAGCTTGAGACTCACTTGTGGAATGATGAGCCCGGATGAGATAATCTCTACAATCCTTTACAGCTCCCAAATTCTGAAGTTCTAATCATACAGAAAGAGTACCACTTTCACTTTGGTCATGGCGTGAGCTCTTCAAGAGTAAGTCAAATCAGACTGACCTCATTTCACTCTAGAGTATTTATAGCCTAGGATGGTAGATCAGGGAAAGGAAGTTGATACAGCATATCTAGCTTTCCACGAGCCATTTCAGAAAGTCTTCTGTGATGTCTTTGTAGAAGGAAGTGAGGAATGGGGGCTTGATGAAGGTATGATGGACCGGTTTTGTAACTGGTTGAAAGATGGTCCCCAGGAATGCTAATTAATGGATCAATGCCAACCTTGAGGACAGGGAATGGTGATAGCCCACAGGCTCTGTCCTTTGTCCTGCCTTGTTCAACATTTCTCTCAGTGTCTTGGATGAAGAGTAAAGGCTCATGATCATCAAATATGCAGGTGACATGATGGTAGGAATATGTTGGATGACAGAATTAGAATTCAAGTGTCCTGAACAGCCTGGAGAAATGAACTATATCTAAAATGGGGGATGTGGTAGTACAAAAGGAAAGTCCAAGAGAAAGAAGCAATTGTAAAAATTTATAATGACAAAAATGTATATGTAAGTGTGTGTGTGTGTGTGTGTGTGTGTGTGTGTGTGTATTGTATGTCATGTGTGTGCCTGGATAACTTTTTGGGGGTTTTGTTGCTGTTGTAATCAAAATAATAAAATAATGAAAGATGGTCACCTTACATGAATGTTTGCTACAAATCAAAACTTCATAATTAGAAATCTAACATATAAAAATAGTTAGATAATTAATACTCCCTATTCAGGTGGGACTCACAGTACTACTTCTAATTTTTAAGAAGAGAAGGCAGATTAGAACATGATCACAGAAAAGTGAACAAGATAGCAAAAGAATTGAAGGAATTGAGATTTTGTCTGAGGAAAAACAACATAATTTTGGAGACCAGGATTTTTCCGCTTTCACTAATCCAGATTCTATGCCTCTCTGATGTAATTCCTCAGTACCTGAAACTCCATGATGATTCACCTGTCACAATGTATTTTCATTGCCTGTGTGTGTCTTTCATGAGGTCAAAGGCTATATAAGGGCAGAGTTTGGATCTCTTTGGTCACCGTCAACCATCCCGTTATTAGTTCAGAATCTGGAGCATAGACTCAATGAGATGGTGAATAAATAAATAAATTACTATTTTCCTTAAATTTCTTTAGTGTTGTAGGGAAAGACTATATTTATTCTTTGTAATCCAATGGATTAGTAAAAGTATTATCTGCAGGTGAATATTTATTCCACATAATAATCGTAGATTTCCAAACATGCCAAGCACTATTGGGACATATACTGAGTTTCCCATCACTGGTAGAAATCAAGCCAAATTTGGCATTTGGAGGACCATTTGGCTGAAGCCACTATAAACAGGACTCGGTTCACAAATTCTGTTTGCCTTGGGTGACTTTTATATTCCTTAAAACTTGATTTTCATTCAGAGATTAGTTCTACAAGGTTTGTTCTGATCCACAGAATGACAGGTTATTTTCTAAATGTTGTCTGCCATTTTGTGCATCCTCATCTTTCATCTCACTGTTTGGCCAGTCCCTAGCTCATTAAGATTCTGTGTGTAAAATCCTACCCATCCTTTGTAAAACCGTCCACATTTGGCTTTTGCTTAAAACATTTAATGAACAAATTCACCAAAATGAATCCCTTCCTGCTTTCATTTCTGTAGAATCTTCATTCCCTTCTTATGCCCCTACCACTTTCTGCCTTAAGTTACAGAGTTAGTTTCCAATCTGACTTACTATCAATTCAAAATACTGTGGAGGGGACATTGACATGTGCAGGTGAATGCATATATCCATCAGTCAAGGGGTTTCCCTTTTGTGCCTCACTTCTGCTAAAACCTTCTAATGAAAACCACAAGATTAGATTGGTTAATTCAGATTTTTAAATACGCGATTATCTGCCTATGAACATGGGAACTCCTCCTGATATTTTTTTCATTCTATGCATATGTATGTAGAAATAAGTGTCAGATCTGTTTTTCTTTGCTGCACAATTGGAGAGCAAAATCTACCCACCCTCAAGGTAGAGTTGAAATAGGCGCGAGAAAATGAAACACACAGACCAAAGGAAGGCAAAAGTGGAAGAGAGTGAAAGCAATTGAAATACATAGTAACACTGTGGAGTGGTGGAAAGAAATCAGGATGATAATATCCCTCATGTCATTTTTGTTGACAGGTTTGTTTACCAACATGTGGTTCCTTGTCTGGCAGAAAAAAAAGCTTTTTAAGAAATCATGTTGTGACTCATATTTCTCTTTAAGCACCATATAGTTTTATCCAATAATATCTGGATGGTTTAAGAGTAAATGAGAAGCATATGGATTAAATTCTCCCCTTGGAATGTGCTTCAGTTTTAGAAGAGGGCAAAAGTTGGTAGAGCAAGTCTCTGCCAAGCATATGCTTGATTTCTGGAACATTGGACGTCATCTAAGAGTCTTACTCTGATTTCACATCATCCATACTCCCAACACTGGCTCCTTTATTTAACAGTGTTTGGTAGTAATTACTTTGCCCAGAGCACTGGGCTTCATGCCACAGAGAACCAGATGGGTTTCCTATTTCTAGGAAACTATTATTGATTAAACATCAATAATAGAATTCAGTGTCAGTTGGGGTCCTAAACTCCTTGTAGGTCTCACTGTAGTTAATATTTACAGTGACCTAATGAGAAAGGTACACAATTTTTTGACTTTGTACCTTGATTTTCCCATTTTCCCTCATGATTTTCCCATTTTGAAGATGAGGAAACTACGGCAGAGTGAGGTTAAAGAATTCATTCAACACTAAAGAGCTAGCAAATGTGTCAACTGGGATTTGGACCCAGGCAAATGGCTCCAGCATTTTTATACTGAACTACCCATCTTTGTTTCTCTACCGCACCACTGTAAACCGGTTACTCTTAGCTAGGAATTAATACACTGCCTCATTTTCCTTTCAAGCCTATGCCAGGAGGCAGGAATTCTTCCAGTAGTTTTATAGGTGATACAACTGGCTCTCAGAGGCAGTTTGATAAGTATATTAAATTCACAGAACTAGTGAATGGCAGGATGTAGATTTGAACTCAGATTTCATCTAACACTTGCCTCAGGCTATTCTGTGCTCCAAGAATGGCTCCTGAATTAAGTACATCAGAATTGCCCATAGTGGGTGGTGAAGCTGTCCTGGATTAAAAAAAAAAAAAAAGATCCAGATTTCCAGCTACCCTCATAGCCACTGAATCAGCCTCTCTGAGGTGGGGTTTCAGGATCTTCACTTTTAACAAGTGATCAGCTGAGTTTTGACTCATAAAACTGAGTGCCACATGCTGCCTCCAAGAACTTCTCGTGAGGAAGAGGTACCCACCATCCAATTAGGGAATTTAAAAGGAGAAAGAAGATGGAAATGTATTGAGTGTAGACTAACAAAGGAATGAAACAGCTTCAAAAATACAGATTGGAAAATCAGGTGATTCTATAAATCATCTGTTTCTAGAGTCATTTGCAGGGCTGTGGTTGACAAGCAATTCTGGAAGCCTCTTGGGGCCTTGAGCATGGGAAGGAGAGTGGCCAGGATGGTAAGGGGCAAGGAACGTGGCTCTGGAGACAATTCCTACCTCTCTTGTTTGTCCTTGGGCTTCGGGTGACTTATGAATTCATTCTGCAGTTAAAATTCTCTCTGTAAGATATTTGCCCCATTGATTTTTATGCAAATTAGGTGAGCTTCGCAGTTGACACACAGTAGGTGTTTAGTAGTCTCATTTATTTTTGTCTGCCTATAATGCTTCACAGGTAAGATTTTTGAGGCAGATTCACTTGCCAACTCTTTCCCTACTCAAGCCTGCGTTACAGTAGCTATTACAAATGTCCAGTTTGTCAATTACTTCCTTTCCCACAGGCCATGAAACTGTCTGCTTAGGAAAGTATTATTAGCCTGTTAATGTGAAGTTCATTGTTAGTGGTAGGTGATGACTTATCATCCACTTGCACTTTCATTAGAGAAAGATGAAGTCATGCTGGATTACACCAAAGAAATGAATGTCTAATGGGAAAAATATGTCAGAGACTGTTACAGATTAGTAATAGGAATATTTGGGGCAAAAGTCCCTCAAGAATATAATTTAATTTCCAAATTCCATTACCCTCCCTATCTATTTGAAATACCAGGTCAGAAATCTTACTTATTTACTTATGTATGTATGTATTGGAAACATAAAATTGTCAAGTTGCAAAGGACTTAGAGGTCATTTTTACCAACTCTTAGGCAATGTTTCTCCTTGGAGGAAAGAAAGCAGTTTGCTCATGTTATGTAGTGTGATACAGTGCACATTTGTTACTTACTAAACCCAACGAGATAGAAAGCCAGGCACCACTTTGCACATGAGGAATGTAAGGTTTAGAGAGATGAAAGTGCTTGCCAAGGTGGCTCAAGCCACCCAAGACTGGGCCTTGTCCCCAGATGCCAGCCTCCTTGTCTTCTTTCTTCCCTTCCCTAGGCCACAATACTTCCTGATTCCAGTCAGGCAAAATGTTACGGATGAATTGCTTTCTCTGTCTCTTTCAATCTCTCGTTTTAGAAACTTTTAATTAGTCTCTGACTCTCTGCCATTATTAGTATTTGTTATTAAGTATTAAGAGCCATCCCTGTTCCCATCTCCTCCCCTGTGCCCCTCCCCAAGCTTCCCACTCTGAGGCTTCTGGTTTTAATTGTTATATTTTTTCACCAGTGATCAGTGGAGCTTCCCTAATGATCTCAACTCATTTGGAGGGTTTATAGCTCCAGCACAGAACTCCAATAAAAGAAAAAGAGAAGCTTCGGTGGAATCCCCTGACGGCTTTGCTTCTGCCAAGAACAAAATCCTTTGCTGCTCACTACCCCACCCCCACCCTAAGGAATGTGTTGTATGGAAAGACTCCCATCTCCTCCTTGGGGAGCTGTCCTTCTCCACCCTCCCATCCCTGCCCCTTCCTCCCCTTCACTTTCCTAGGATACCATCTGAGATTCCTGCACACAGTAGGCAGGCACGTGATACTATTTGTTGAAAGATGCAATAAATAAACATATTAAAGAAGGAAGCGGGAGGATAAAAGGACGATTTATGGGCCATGTAGCTTTGCCAGGGAGTGTGTGAAGTTCTTAGGAGTCAGGTGTTCACAGGCATGGGGAAGTAGTTTTGTACATAAGGGCCCGGGCATAGAGCACTATGAAAATACTCCCCATAACCAGACATATGTCGGGACTCGAACAGCGAAGATTACTGAGCATGTACCTTGTGCCCGGTGTAGGTTCAGGTATTTTCTATGTATTCATTCACTCTTTGAAGCCCCAATACAGCCTGTCCTGCACTAGCTTTTACTGTGTTCAGGCTGCAGGGAGGGAATAAATGGGCAAGCCAGGACTCTTAACCGAGGTGATCTAGCTCCAGAGCGTGGGTCCTTAATCTTTACACCATGGTAGTACTGTGGTCTTAGGACATACCTCCCAAGGACTCAGCTTGATTATTAATGTATTTAAACCTTTCAAACAGTTTGTTATTTAATTTAAATATGATAAAAACAGTGATGTGGGATAAAATACTATCTTTCTCATCTTTGGGTTTTGGAAGGAATGAGTACTAGAGGGGATTATGGCCCTTCTCACATTCAGTACCTTGCAAAGAATAGATCCAGCCTTGGAGCTCAAGTCCACGAGCAGTGCAAGGTGATACAGAGGAAATGACTGTAGAGGTTAGTTCTGTCATTCCACCGCTGCACTTCTATGTGCTCATCATTTCACAAGATTTAGGCTGGTTAGCTTCTTTGAGCCCTGGTTTTTCCCAAGTGTAAAATAAAGATGAGAATGCCTATCTCACAGGATTTGGGCAAGAATGTCATTAGATATTTTATCTGGTAGAATATGGCACACATTATGCATTTGATCTTCCTCCCCAGGCTCATAAGAGATAATTGCGACCAGGTCAGCCTCTCAAAGAACCCGAGTAGGGAGATCCTCAGAACATATATATGAGGTTGGACCTTCTTATCTCGCTGCCACATGTTGCTCATCCACCAAGGAGACAAACAAGGAAAATCATCATGTATATCTGTGAGCCAGAGGACTTGCCTTTGCTGACTCATGGCTGTCCTCAGTCTCTCACTCCTGGATAGAAAACAAAATGAAGTGCATATCAACAGTGACCACAGTCATTCAAACCTTTCAGACTCCTAGAAGGTCTAAGTTAAGAAGGACTGAGCTTTAAATCCCTCACCTTAAAGAAAAGGAAAAGCAAATGCATAGAAGGGAAAAGAATGACCCATGATCACATTGTTCAAAATGGCAGGACTGGGACTGAAACTCACATCTGACCAAAACCACTGCTTCAGAGAGAGAAAGAGTCCCTGGAGAATAGTTCTTGGTATGGTTTCTGTCGAGGCAACCCAAACAAGAAACTTCCAAGGTTTATAGCTCCCTAGTGAAATTGCTCACACCAGAATCAAAGGCTTCAAAGTCTACTGAGGAGCCACACCAGCTGGCAGTGATGGAACCCTTCAGCTCCATGTCTGAGTAATGAAGAACAGCTAATAAACATGAGGAGAAAAGCCAAGGATTCTAATACTTAATTATCTGCCCAATGATTGAAAGACTAATTTCATTTGCTTGTACTTGTTTGTGAAGGCTTCTATATTTCCCAGCAAGGAAAGCTCCTCAGAGTTCAGGGATTTAATGTAGATGAATTCATTAAGGTGCTTATTAATCTACCCATCCTGGTAACTTAATATTAAGTCAGTTGTCTGTCAATTCCAGACATGGAACCAGAAAACTGGGGAAACAATATGATGAATTTGTCACTTCAGTCCAGACTTAATGATGTATTTATTGACCATTGATTAGAATCCCTTAAGTGAATGTATTTCACTTTGTTTAATTTTATTTTTATTTTTAGAATTGGAATCAGTGTTACAGTTCTCATGGAAGTGTAAAAGGCCAAAGATATATATTGTTGGCAATATGGCAGACTAGATGGCTGTGGAACCTGTCAGTACACAGAATTTAATACACTGAATTAAGTTTCTATTGGAAACTTAAAAATTTTTTTTAAAGATTTTATTTATTTGAGAGAGCATGAGCTGGGGGGGAGGGCAGAGGGAGAAGCAGACTCCCCGCTAAGTGGGGAGCCCAATGTGGGACTCAGTCCCAGGACCCAGAAATCAAGACCTGAGCCAAAGGCAGATGCTGAACCAACTGAGCTACCCAGGTGCCCCACACTGTTTTTGTTTTTTTTTCTTTCAATTTTTAATGCACCTAAAAAAAAATCAGAGAAAAAAATCAGGAGCCAGAGACTGTATGAAAGTGTGAACACAAAGGGTAAGTGAGAGCATTCTAGACAATGTTCTGCTGCTGGTATCTGTCAGTTAGTGGAGGCCTAAACCCAGTATTAAGGAAATATTTGAGCCAAAGGAAAAATGAAAGCCTGGGGCCTATAATGTGAGATTAGATCGATCATCTACACTATGCCAATACCTCACTATCACTGGATGAACTGGGAGAAACAACACCCATAGAGATCTTGGTGAGGTTCAAAAGCACGAGACCAATATGATGTCCAGACCCTATTCATTAAAAGTTCATAAATCTGAAAGGATATGACCAAATATTAAAGTTTATCAGTGCACTTCAGGGATTTTCTTTTTTTCTTATTTTTTTTCCTTTTTTAATGGAGGAGTGAATATATTGACTAACTTTATATTTTATTAACTTAAACATGTATATTATAATTTCTTAGGTAACCACTAAAAGAACAAATAATTTCCAAATTAGTAAAGAAGAGACATGAACTCATTCCAAAATAAAAGAGAAAAAAGGAAATAAAAGTAAAATATAGAAAACTGGAATAGGGCGCCTGTGTGGCTCAGTCGGTTAAGCGTCTGCCTTCGGCTCAGGTCATGACCCAGGGTTTTGGGATCGAGCCTCACATTGGGCTCCCTGCTCAGCTGGGAACGTGCTTCTCCCTCTCCCTCTGCCTGATGCTCCCCCTGCTTGTGCTTGTTCTCTCTCTCTGTGTCAAACAGATAAATAAAATCTTTTTAAAAAGACTGGAATAAATAGCACAAAGTATAAAAAGTACAAATCCAGCTATATCCATAATCGTAGTTAATGCAAATAGAATACTCTCTGCATTTAAAAGATTAAAATGTATTTTAAAAATACACCTATAGGTTATTTACCAGAGGAAAAAAACACAAATGTACCCACAGATTGCAAAACCACGGTAAAAAAATAGAACAGGAAAATACCTTGGAGCTTGGGCAGCAAGGTTTGAAGAAGATCTTTAAAAGAGGTAGAGAGCTGTTCTTTTTTTTTTTCCCCCAAGATTTTATTTATTTATTTGAGAGAGGGAGCCAGAGAGAGAGCACGAGCAGAGGGGAAGGGCAAAGTCAGAAGCAGACTCCCCACTAAGCAGGGAGCCCAATGTGGGACTCGATCCCAAGACCCTGAGCCAAAGACAGACACTTAACTGAGCCACCCAGGCACCCCTGGAGGGCTGTTCTGTAGAGAAAACAAGAAACTAACAAACAAGAAACAAGAAACTAAGAAAACAGTGTAATTTTCAACTTGCAACCATCCAGTAATATACTTCTAGTTATGTAAGCTACAACATTATGGATCTGCAAGGGAAAAAATGACAAATCCCCATTGTGGCAAGACATTGTGAAACATGTCTGAGCAATTGATAGAGAATACAGATGACCCAAACAACATAAAATATTGCCCCCAACAGTTACTTTCCAGGGCAGTTTTAAATAACTGATCATTTTCCATGTCAAAAATTTATTTCAGTAAGTTTCACTAAGTTAATATCATGTCACTTAATTTTCCAGCCAAATTAAAATTATTCGATGTCAATATAAAAAAGGTAACAAAAGTAAATATAAATAAATGAATATGATAGCTGTGTGCTCGTGCACATACACATTAGGAGAAAAATCATCTTTATACATGTCTTTCAAAATTTAAATAAACTGATATTCTAAATTACGCATGGGTCAAGGAAGAAATTATATGGACACTAGAAAATATTTAGATCTATATAACAATGGAAAAGTTGTGTTGTAGCTAAAGTGATATCTAAAAGAACTTTTGAGTTCCAAAATCCTTATATTCAAAGGCAGAAGGGTAAAAAAAGTTAATTAAAAAATTAATAGAAGAACAGCAGGAAAAATCTTTAAAAATTAGGATTTAATAATATAGATGTATGTGTATAAGAGGGAGAGAACAAAGAAGCATAGATAATAACAATAAAGGAAAGGAGACAAAAGTGTAGTCTCAACAATAGTTAATAGAAGAGTCAATATGCATAATAAACATTCAAATAAGTGGGGAAGCATTTACATGAATCAAATCCTCAAAAATATAGTTTAATGAACTTGAGTGAATTAAAGAGAAAATAGGAGGAAAATCTGAATGATCTTTATAAACATTAATGATAATGAAACAATGGCTTAATCTATCCCCACAAACAAAACAACTGGCCCAGTTAATTAAACAGGTAATTTCTATAAAATATCTCAGCAATAATTCCAGTCTTACAAAATGTCTTTCAGAGAATAAAGGGGAAAGGTCACTTCCCAATTTTTTTAATAGTGTAATCTTAAAATCAAGACCACAGAGAAAGAGTATACAATAGGAACAGAAGAGTATACAATAGTATACAATAAGTTATACAAAAAGACCACTACCACTAATGAACATGCAAAACTTCTCAATAAAATATTAGCAAATTGTATTCAATACTAAGTTTAAAAATATATCATGACTAATATAAGATTGTTCTAGAAATTATTAATTTTAGTAAATCTATAAATTTATTCCATCATTTTAACTGACCAAATAAGAAAAATAAATTTCAATGGATGAATAAAACTTGGCAATCATTCTTAATGAAAATTCTTACTGAACTGTGAATAAAAGGGAACTGCCTTAACTGGATAAAGGAGAGCTTAAGAAAATCTGCCAGAAACCAAATAGAAAGAGACCTATACAGATAAGGAAATCTACTACATAAAAAAGCTGGCAAAACAGATTAGTAGGAAAAGTATAGTTTGTTTAACAATCAGTGCTGTGGTGAAAAGAGATTCTCCACATGGGAAAAAAAAATGGGATGTGCATCCTGCATCATAAACAAAAATCATTTCCGGATAATTTAGTGATAACTAAATCAAAACTTCAAAAAATTGATAATCTTTTTATGCCTTCAGTGGGAGAAAAGTTTTCTTAAACCCAAAAGAATAAAAAGCATAAATAAATCATAAATACGATTTCTTTAATAGTAGGGCCAACTAGTCATTGAAAGACCCCATAAAGAGATTGAAATGACAAGCCCAGTGTAAGAGAAGACATTTGCAATCACACAAATGACAAAGGCTTATCTTGCCGAATGTATGAATATTTCTCACAAATCAATAATGAAAAAGACAAACCACACAATTTAAAAAGGGAAAAGGCATGATCCTCCTTTTCACTACAAAGGAAATGTAGTTGGCTCATGGCCTTTGAGATAGTCTCCATCTCAGGAATAGGGTGTGTGCGTGGTGAACTTTCTCATACCCTTAAGATTAACAGAAGTCTAAGAAGTCCATCAATATGAAACAGGAGCAAGGATGCCGAACCGAAGTTGTCATTCACCACTAGTGGGTGTGTGAATTCGCCTTTCAGTTTTGGAGCTTAGTAAAACCAAACATGCACACCCTGAAGTCTAGCAATTCTACTAAAACTGAAAAAAAAAAAAAAAGCAAGTGGCCTATTAACAAGAAATTAAGTGGTTACGTGTGCTAGGGATAAGATAGAAATTTCAGCTGGGGAAGGAATCATGGAAGGTCAAAACAAATGGTAATATTCTATTTCTTAAACTGTTGTGTGTACAAGGACTAATTTACTACATTTGTTCTACTGCATATTTTATACAGTTTTGTATATAAAATACATTTCATGATATAGATTAAGTATATATTTAAAGAAAAAGTGGTTCAGGAGAGCAAAAAAATTTATCAAGAAAGAATAGATCCGAGTGATGTGCCTTACCTGATAGGAGAAAATCACATAAAGTCAGTGTTAATAAATCAATATATGAATAAACAGTTCAGTAGACCAGAATATACATGTTTTGTGTTTTATATGAACTTAATGTAGAATAAATGTAGTTTAATTCACTGATAAAATGATGGGTCTTTTAATAAATGGTACTGGCACAACCAGTTATCCATATAAAATAGGGGAAAAAATCATTATCTCAGATCACATAAAATTAATTCTATATAATTAAAGAATAAAATGTAAAAAAGCTACATCTTAGAATTGTGACTATATTGTTTGCATGTCCTGGGGTCATTGAAAATCTTAATGATAATGAATTCAGTGATCAAATGCCATAATTGAAGTTGAAGACAAGCAATTGAATTGAAAAAGAAATGCAACAGAAATGAGAAATGGCTAATATTTATTCAGTAGAAAGATCTCTTTCAAACTGAAAAAAAGTTCAAAGTAGCCAAGAGAAAAAGGCATATATGCAAGTGTTTCCCATAAGACTAAGGCAAATGGCTAAAAACACAGGAAAAGATGCAGAAACTCACTGGAAGTCAGGGTAATACAAATTAATACGTAACAAAGAGATATCATTTCATGCTCATTAGATGCCTGTGCAGCTAATAGTATAAATTGTTACAGTCTTTTGTGAAAACAGTATAGAAACAACTATTAAAATTAAAGATATACTTAACCTTTGACCCAGCATTCCTTACCTGGGGTCTCTCTAACAGAAATAAAAACTCAGGATATAGAGATCTATGGACACATGTGTTTATTGCTACATTATTCATAGAGGCAAAAAGTAGTAACAAAGTGACAAACAAAATAGGGGAAATGGGAAAATAAATTATAGCACATTTATACCGAGACTATTTTACAGCTATCAAAAATAATGGATCAGAACTATGCTAACTGACAAAGAGAATCCCATAGGTATTATTGATTAGAAAACTTAGAAGTAGGAAATATGTGTAATAAAAATATTTTGTGAGATAAGAGCCCATTTTAGACAGTAAAATTGGCAAAAATCTCCTAGTTTTACATATATGCAGGCAAACAGATGTATATCTGTTTATGTATATTGATACATGGTACTTAAGCATGGACGAAGTATGGAAAGATCCCTGCCATGTTGTTATGTATGCTATTTTGTGAAAGGGAATGGGGGTGGGGGCAAGTAAAAATAGACAAAGGAAAAAGACCGCACAAAAATGCCTGATATCATCTTACTTAAGGAAAATAACATCTATGTGTGTATATATAAAGTCATAACCAAAAAAATTAAAAAAACTGTAGAAAGTATAAGTTTACATTGACTGACTAATACATTTGTAATGGATAATCAAGTGAAGAAAATCAGATTGCCAACTAACACACATAATTGCATTCTGTGTGTGATGCAAAGTTCCATATATATTTTAGATGCATATGTTTAAAGGAGAAAGGTCTATAAAGATATCTGTCAGGCTTACTGAGGGTGGCAAGGGTGAAGCTGATGGTGCCAAAGAGTAGAGATGGGTAGGAAGGAAGTGGTATTGATCTTTATACATCTTTGTACTGTATTGTTTCATTTTTTACAAAAAGCATGCAATGTATCCATTTACCTACTGCTGTGTAACAAAGCACCCCCAAATTAAACCATTTAAAACAAGAAACATTCAGTCTTTTCCTGATTTTATGCATTTGCTGGGTGGCTTTTCTGATCTGGACTGGCTTAGCTGGGGCTGGCTCCATCAGGGTCGGCTCAGCGGGAGCCTCACTCATGTGTCTAGTACTTGACTTGGAGTCATTCATGTGATGGAGATCAGTTGGCCACATGGTCATTCATCACTTACCAAGCTGGTTTAGGTAAGCATCTTAGTAGTTACAGGGTTCCCAAAAGAAGAAAGAAGGTAAACTCCAAGATGAAAGCACTGTATAAGCTCTGCTTGTGCACCGAGGTCAGTGGCATATTGCCCAGAGCAAGTCACAAGGTCCAACAAAGAGTCATAACAAGGGGCCCAGATGCAGAGAAAAAATACAGTTTGTAGGCGGTTTTGCAACCTATCACAATGTATCACCAAACTTATTTTCATTATTATTCTGTTTATTTGTGTTCTTTCTCATTGAAAGTTCCTGATTCAGGTGCTCATTATCTTTTGAGGATGGATCTTCTTAGAGGGATCTCCTGTGAAATATTTTTCTTCTCTTTTATGCCACACAACATCTTCCATTTTCTATACTCCTTACTATCCATTGGAGTGTGGTTAAGGAATCTTCAATTCCTCTTTAAATGGTGTAGTCCTGGTTTATGCCTGTTGCCTTCTTTTCCCATCAGATTCACACTTTTTTTCTGGATTTTCTTTTAATTTATAACAGAATATTATTATTCATTTCTGTGTTAAACTAAGCCAGTGCAGTTTTGGGGAACATCTACTTTGCCCTTACAGTTTGTCATCCAGTAGCATCTGAGATGCATGTACAATGCATTGAATTTTCACTTTAACAGATGCCTGCACTTGGAGAATGGCCAATATGTCCTGCCTCTCTTTGTCAGATCATTTCCAGGTGTTGTATTACAAACCTCTTTTCAGAGACTTGAAGCAATGCCCTCAGGTGACAGTGTTTGGTGTGGTAGAAGGAGTAGTACCAGTGCCCTTACTGACCATTTGGTATGCCACACAGTGTCCAGCATGCTCATGGTGTGTGAAACTGCCCAGGCCCCAGCCGCCAGGGTCAGAGAGCAACCTGGGAAATTACAGCTTGCAGGTACATGAAATGTGGTCAGGGAATAGTGACTAAGCAATTATTCACCTGACCACAGTCACTACAATGATTATTTTCAAGTATTTATGGATTAGTATCTGGTAATCTTTTTGTTTGTTTGCTTTTTTAAAAATAAATCCTGTTGGATGCCATGACCTTTAGAAAGTGAACGGTTAATTAAAAATTACTATTGAATTCCAGTTACTAAAGAAAGTTGATGATGAAGGTCATCCTCAAAAATATTTGTCAACATTTACTACCTACCATGAAGAGTATGGCAATATCACTGACCATGGAAAAACAGAATGCTGAAGAAAAATCAGATTTGCTTCAAGTTAGCAGTTAACTTACAAAGATCATTGCCCCAAACAACTAATTGACCCAAGAGACTACAGCAGAAAATATTTCCCTGTCTGCAAAACATGACTTTTCATTTATGTAGATCAAATGCTTGTTCTGTTTTTTTTTTTAATTTTTATTTGAAGTTTTATCCCGCAAATATAAAAAGTGGGTGATAGCTATTAACATGTTGGTTCTGTTAATATAAGGAGACTTCACAGACAGGTAAATTAACCAAGTTCTGTATGGGTATCACCAGATGGTATAAATAGAAAATTAATTAATTCTAATAATGATTTGATTTAAAAAAAACTTCTTAAGATCAAAGTAAAGCTTTTGGAAGTTCATTTAGTCACATATGAAACATCTGACATTTTGGGGAATAGTATTTATTATAAATTCAGGTGAAAGTACAACATTGAAAATAAAATTAGTTGTTTTTGTATTGAAAATGTGAATGCAAAGTTTGGTGGAGCCCATC
This sequence comes from Ursus maritimus, assembly GCF_017311325.1. NCBI lineage: Eukaryota > Metazoa > Chordata > Mammalia > Carnivora > Ursidae > Ursus > Ursus maritimus. The sequence continues at coordinate 44,884,972 of NW_024424119.1, forward strand.
ATGATGAAACCTGTGTTTTCACTAAACTCATGGAGGAAAATGGGCATGGAATTGCTGCTGGTGGCCTTTATCATCAATAATTATGTCCAATCAAGCAGCTTAACAAATTCATTAGGATAGCAATGCCTGCTTTCATCTTGTTGCCCATTATAAATCAGATTTTAGAAATATTTAAGCTTTGGAAGAACTGTTTTGTAAATCAATCTGTTTTTAAAAAGATAGTGAACTGTTTCATTTTTCATATAAGTCCTCTAAATTTTGGCTGCATAATTGTTCAAAATCTGTAACAACATATTCAATGATATGAATGCCAAAAAGTCTTCAGATTTTTTAACTTTCGAAAAATTGCTTATATATTCTGTACAGGAATGCAGTGACATTGAGAAGGCCCTTGGTTTTCCAGCAACTCCATTTAGTGAAATATTAAAAAGAATCATGTATAGAGCAGTATCTTTGACACGTTTTGTCTTGTAAAAGTACTTATCACAGTAAGATTCCCTTAATGGAAAGAAAAAGACAATAGCTGTGAAAATATTTGGGCTGAAATATTTATTCATTTTAATACACAGCACATAAGAGTATACTCCAGTTAGCAGAATTTGCCTTTAGCTTAGAGTTATCTCACATCCACAGAGAGAATATTTTCTCAGCTAAAATTACAGAGATCAGAGTCCGTAGATGATGTCAAAAACTTTATTTTAACCGTAACATGAAATTAAAAAGATTGCAAATAATTTTATGAAAAAAAATAGAGCACAATGAAAAAAGTACATTCTTCACTGGGAGTGGGGGAACCCCAAAAAACAGCAGCACAATACTAGAAAGAGATACAGCTAAGAAACTGATTAAAGTACATGAACACATGCCAATAATAATTATTCTGCGTATTCAATTTTAATATTCAGATAATCAAATGTAAAAATATTTTTAATATTTTGCTTTAATATGTATAGATAATGATACTTCTAGTTATATATTTTATATTTTTGAAAATAGTTTTAAATAGAATTAAATTATGTGTACACTAATATAAAACTTTTCGGGCAATAAATTACATTAGTTTTTAAACTCCATTTGGTTTTTTAAATTAATAAACTTTATTTTTTCAAGTAGGTTCATAGTAAAATTGAGTGGAAAGTACAGAGAGTTCTCATATGCCACCCTGTCGCCACATATGCAAACTTCCCCCACTGTCAGTGTCCCACACCATAGTGAAATATTTGTTGTCAACCAAAGTCCACAGTTTACAGTACACTCTGTGTGTTGTATATTTTATAGGTTTGGAAGAATGTAAAGTAACGTATATCCACGGTTGCAGTATGCAGATTAGTTTCGCTGTCCTAAAAGTCCTCTGTGTTCTACTCTTCTTCCCCCAGCCCCACAACCCCTAGCAACCACTTATCTTTTTACTGTCTTCATAGTTTTGCCTTTTCCATAATGTCATGTAGTTGGAATCATATAGTATGTAGCCTTTTCAGATAGGCTTTTTTCACATATTACTTATTTTGGGTAATATGCAGTTGAGTTTCCTCCACGTTCTATGGCTTGATAGCTAGATGAGCTAGCTGGATGGCTGGATTATATGTTTATATGGTAAGATTATGTTTGGTTTTGTAGGAAAACGCCTAAATCTTCCAAAGTGGGTATACCATGTTGCCTTCCCACCAACAAGGAGTAAGAGTTCTTTTTGCTCAACATACTCACCAGCATTTAGTGTTGTCAGTGTTTTGGATTTTGGCCATTTTAATAGGTGTGTAGTGGACTTATTTCACTTAGCATAATCTCCTCCAGTCCCGTCCATGTTGCTGCAAATGTTGTATGCTAACTGAAATAAGTCAAGCAGAGAAAGACAATTATCATATGGTTTCACTCATTTATGGAACATAAGAAATAGGAAGATAGGTAGGAGAAGGAAGGGAAGAATGAAAGGGGGGGTAAACAGAAGGGGAATGAACCATGAGAGACTGTGGACTCTGGGAAACAAACTGAGGGCTTCAGAGGAGAGGGGGTTGGGGATTGGGATAGGCCGGTGATGGGTATTAAGGAAGGCACATATTGCATGGTGCACTGGGTGTTATACGTGAATAATGAATCATGGAACATTACATCAAAAACTAAGGATGTACTGTATGGTGACTAACATAACAAAAGAAAAATTATTATAGGGGCGCCTGGGTGGTGCAGTCATTAAGCGTCTGCCTTCGGCTCAGGGAGTGATCCCGGCGTTATGGGGCTCAACCCCACATCAGGCTCCTCCGCTATGAGCCTGCTTCTTCCTCTCCCACTCCCCCTGCCTCTGTTCCCTCTCTCGCTGGCTGTCTCTATCTCTTCAAATAAATTAAAAAATAAAAATAAATAAATAATAAAAAAAA